>NW_006239287.1:238016-255088 GCF_000226075.1 Solanum tuberosum | reverse complement strand
TAATTAATAACATTCAAGTAGCATGAGGTGGTTATAGTGTCACAATTATGTTATTGGCAAAATTGATGTATTTAAGCTATCATACATTTTTTAAGGAATTGTATCTTATTGACATAATTAATCACGTTTACTGAAAATATGTTGAGACCTTTTTGCTTGAGATTTCATTCTCAATGTATGATTAGTTAACATTAGTTGAAGGAAAAGTTTCTTCGTTCAAAAGTTACTGCCATTCTAAACAAGTATAAATAAGGACTGTGTTGCAAAGCTCGGAGGATATCAGTACGATCCTCTATTACTGGTCAACACATGCTTATTTGATATGTTTTAATAAACATCTTATCTGGGAGTCTGAAGCCAAAAGGGTTATTTTCTCCCTTCAAAAAATAAAAACGGCACATCAAAAAAAAAAATTAACCAAAAGGGTAAAATCGCTCCTGATGGAGCGATTTTCTTCTGACAAAAATTGACTGTTAAAAGAAATAAAAATCGCTGCCTTAGCAGCGATTTTCTCAAAAAAATAATCTTTTTTTCTTCAAGATTTTGGTTAAGAATTTAAAAAAATTAATTAATTAATTAATTTAATATTCTTTTATTATTATTTATGATATAGAATTCAATTTTCCTCATGCTTCAACAATTTTTTTTAGTATACTGTCCGTCTTGTTATCATTTTTATATTATTAATAATTAACAATAGGCATGAAAATAATAGCACTAGGCATGAAAAACGCTGCCTCTGCAGCGATGTGTAAGGAAAAAAAAATTGCTAACTTAAAATCGCTGCTACAGCAGCGATTTCTAATAAAAGAATTTTTTTTTCTTTTTACAAAATCGCTGTCAGGGCAGCGATTTTTCGTCATTGTGTCAGAGGAAAATCGCTTCGTCAGGAGCGATTTTGCCCTTTTAGTTTTAAAAAAATTTGATATGCCCTTTTGAAATTTTTGACAATTTTTTTTTACCCTTTTAACTCCAGACTCATAAAATTAGTGTCATTATTTAAAATATTGGCATTGAGTTGGATTTCAAATTACTTACTTTAATCCCATTATCTAGAGAGTTGAGACAGAGAGAGAAGAAGTGCCATTTGACACCATGAAAGCAACACAAATATATACAAAAGACAAATTATAAGGACTGAATTAATCAAAATGTCAGAATTTAATAATCTCCCAATAGTTGTCTTTGGGATAGAGTCAAAATTTTATCATAATTATTAGCAATAACCTTTCAAGATTGTTCAAATTTTGGAGTCATGTCAAAGAGTCCATTGTGTGATATATAATTCGTATTTGAAGAATACAATATACGTGGTAGATGAAAATTATGAGGAATCTTCGGTTAGGGATGGCAATGGGGAGGGGCAGATGCGGGGCGGTGTGGGTTTAAGACTATGTGGGGCGGGGTGGGTTTAAGGTTGTGCGGGGCGGGTGGAAGTGGGGTTTTTTAAAACTAATGTGGGGCGGGGTGGGTTGTGGGTATATGTAATTTTATGTGGGTTCAAACTTAATTTTAACTTTTTACATGTTATATGAGTGATAAAACATTATATATTAAGATAATTTCTTTAAATCTACTAAAATATTCAAGATAGTAAATGAAAATGGTTCAATAAAAAATAATACATTTTTTTTTACATATTTCCCAATTGACCTCTAATTTTTTTTTTTTTAAGTCACTATCCTATTAAATTAATAGGACTTAAAGAAAAAATGAATTTATTTTTAGTATCAAATAGAGCTGTCAAAAAGGGCTGACCCAGCCCCACCCGGCCCAAGCCTCGCGGGCCAAGGAATTTGAAGGGCTAGGGCAGAAAATGCTCAACCCAGCCCAATCCTAGAAGGGTTGAGGGCTGGGGCGGGCTAGCCCTTTTTTTTTTTCTTTTTTTTTTCTTTTCGAACTTATAATTCTATAACATCAAGAAAATGAGAAGATTTTCAAATCAAATATGGCAAACAATGGTGTAGTTTTAATAACACTAACAAAAAGTCTAGTGTAATTAGCATGTATCTCGCATACCATAGACACGAGCGAGATAAGAGCGTGACAAACAAGATTGGAGGGAGGCGAGGGCGCGAGATTTGTCTATGCATCCTAGATACATGCGAAATCTACTTTGATAAAGTGTATCTAGAACAAATTAATCTAATTTTGAGTCCATATATTCCGAGATACATGTATCTGGACGTACCAAAATTTGGTAAAATTCATAATATTACAACATAACGCGTATTTAAGTAATTAGATTATATACTAGTGGGATTATTGTAAGTTACCCTTAAATAAAAAGTTTTGGCCCATGGGCCGACCCCGATCAAGCCTCAAGGGCTAAGGGCTTATATGGGCCGGGCTTATAAGCCCTAGTTTTAAAAGGGCTTGAAAAATCTTATCCCAACCCTACCCCAATAACGGGTTGGGTTGGGCCTGCCCCATGGGCTAAGCCCATGTTGACGGCTCTAGTATCAAACATAACTATAAAAAGAAAATATTAAAAAAATTATGCAAAGCGGGTTCATGCGGGGCGGGTCTATGCGAGGCGGGGTGGAGCGGGTTGAAAATGAAAAAAATTGTCATGCGGGGTGGGTTAAAATTTTTGCGGGTTAAGCTCAACCCGCCCCGCCCCGCCCCACACCTTCCCCATTGCCATCCCTATTGACAGGCAGCCCAGGCTACCAAAAATGTAAAAAGAACCATGTATTTTGTGGAGACTTATCATAGGACCAAATGTCTCTTTGAATATCTTCGTATTCATTTTACTTTTCTTCGCTTGCTCATTCTGGAGGGCCATATGTATTAGATTTCTCTATAATTGTATAAGTGAGTTATATTGTCCCAGGTATACTAGAGTTTTCAAAGTTATCAGCTAGCCATTGCGTCCATATTACTTGCTGCTGATGCTGTTGTAATTTTCTTAACAGTTGTGTGCTTGGATTCATAATCTCCCGTAAATTGTAATGGCATAAACATTTTGATAAGTGGTAAATTTCATTGCTCAACTAAGACCAAAGGTCTAAACATTATTCTCAAAAAAAAAGAAAAGAAGGTCTAAGCAGTTAATAAAGATTGCAAATTGCTATCTATTCATACAAAAATGGTATTTTGAAGGGTTTGGAGAAACAACTAGGGGAAGTGCTCTGATGTATGGTTCAAACTTGATGATAAATATTTTCTACCAAATACTTGCTTGACACTTAAGGAACTGTGTAGTTTCAACATGAAATTACGCAGAACCATGAAACTCCTTAAGCTGCTTTAAAAGAATACATTTGAGAACTACTAAAGGTTGTGATCCGAACTGTTCCCTCCAACTAATTCCCCTTCAGAACTGCTGCAAAATTTAGTTAATTGAAGGGGCAAGATTTTGATTGTCTTAGATATCTGAAGAATTCATTCAACTAACTTTAGACATGTTACAGATGCTTGATGATTTTGTGGATGTGACCAAAGATGAAAAGCAAATGATGCATCTGTGGAACTCATTTGTTAGAAAGCAAAGGTACAGTCTTATTTCGTGTGTGGTTTTATTTTCTAATATGGTTTTCCCTAATATTATTAAGATTTAAGGATACAGTGGTATGGAGATATGTGCATCTTCTGCTCTTATTTTCGGTAGGGTGAAGCGGGAGGTCTGATGAAGTAATAGATGGTGGGTTACCTAGGAATGTAGTAAAAGTGCAACTCTCTGCAATTAGCTTCTCCAACTTTTCCTGGAAATACATGGAGTGATACAAATGTAAATCTCATTTTCTTCTTTAACAACCTGTTCCAGGTGAAGTAGATGGACCAGTCCACTTCTCCCTTCCACTACATTTCTGCTATATGTAACCAAAGACATTCACCCTCCATCCCAATTTATGTGATGCTCTTTCCTTTTTTTAGTTAGTCTAAAAATGGATGACACATTTCTATATTTAGTAACAGTTTAACTTTATAGTTATCATTTTACCTCCAGTGAGATGAGTTATAGCCAGTAGCCACACAAATATATATGGCTTCTTTAGACCACAAGTTTCAAAAATCTTCCTTTCATTCTTAACTCAGTCAAACACCTTCACATAAATTGGGACAAAAGGAGTATTATTTAGTGAGTAGATGCCATTTGTTGCGATTGAGCTAGCTTTGCTAGTTTCAATACAAGAGTGACATCACCTTGTACCTTTATAGGAAAAACAAAAACAAAAGAAGAGTTCATTGCAAAAGAAAAGGCCATCCTGGAAGGAAAATGATTCCAGGCTGCATATGGTGGTGGCCTATTTGGAAGTAAAGGAGCTCAAGATGTTATGACAACAAAAGCAACCCCATCCAGAAGATGAAGCATAATTGTATTCAATTTTTGCATTTTTGGTGTTACGAAAAGTATATAGTTGATACAGGGACTCTATAACAGTTTCTAGAGTCTCTTTAGATATTTTTGCTAGCTAAATCTGGATGTAGCTTGTGATTATCTCTGTCTTTGGAATCAATACAAATGTTACCTTATCAAAAAAAGAAGAAAAGGCTGTCCTTGATCTGATGCTTTGAAGGTTTTGGGAAGCACGTAACTTGCTTTCTCTGTTCTTATTAAGTTACACGGACCTCTCACTAATATAAATTGTTATGAAGTTTGTTGTGTCTTTCTTCCTGCTTCATGTCATGCTCAAGCAGATGGGTAAGATTATCTGATACATGCTATATAGAGCAAAACACATAATTATATTACGCAATAAAGGGCAACATGTGTGGATTTTCTCTTGCTGATTTACATACATGCAGGTGATAAATAATAGTAAAGTGATGCGTGTTGGAAAAATTCTGTTGCTGAATTCCCTTCTTGGTATAACATGTTCTTGTCACTGTGGCAGGGTGTTGGCAGATGGTCACATCCCTTGGGCATGTGAGGCCTTTTCAAAGCTGCATGGTCAGATGTTTGCCCAAGCACCAGCCTCGTTGTGGTAATTAATCTTTTTATTTACCTATGTCAAGATCTGTTATCTATATGTGATGCTATCTAATCCATACACCTGTATTGTGCCTTTGCTTGGTGCATCCAAGATCCTGTATATTTTCCAGAAAGAAGGTACTCTGTTTTCTGTTGAACAGTGAACACTAAGGGGTCATTTGGTTGGGAACAAGTTATCTCAGGAGTAGTTATCCCTAGGATAACTTATCCCACCATGTATATGGGATAACTTATCCCATCACCATCATATAAATGGCGGGATAAGTTATCCCAAACATGACAATCAAACAAGATAAGAAAATTTCTATCCCAACACTATTTTCTTATCTTATCACTATATAATTTTATCCCTCACACCAAACGGCCCCTAATGATATGTATTGGAGAGTTGGTCGATCACAGTGCTTTTTTTTGGAATTTCTGAGTTTATCTTATTTACTTTTTTGGGGTGGCTCATTTATCTTTACTTAGTGTATAACAATATAGCAAAGTGGTTAGCAAATTTATTGTTGGCATCACATAAATGCATGTTTTCTCGGATCTGACGAAGCAGTAATAGTATTTCAGCAAACGTCTAGACATTTAATGATAGACTGGTTTTACTTCAGATTGCTGATTTGGGTTTATCTCAATACGTGATAATTGCTCACAATCTACAGTATCATGCTGTCATGTACTCTAATGTTGCTCATCATTAGTGTAGCTTTTATGTATTGTCTAATATTTAATACAGCAGGTGTTGGAGATTATTCATGATGAAGCTGTGGAACCATGGCCTTGTTGATGCGCGTACAATTAACAATTGTAACCTAATATTAGAGCAGTTCCAAAGCCAAGACAGCGATTCTACTAGAAGTTGAATACCCATTTGACAATTTGTTACCATCTAGCAATGGATTTGGTAGAGATGCAGCTTTGTGACTGGAGCTGCATCTTGGAATTTTCAACATCTGCTTCTCTAATGTTATTGTGGCTAGATGACTCTTCTGTATTTTAAGAGTAATATATGCTAAATTAATGTTTTATAGGGGACATATAGAGGCATCTGATGTTCTAAATTGGAAATCAATGATTCACATTGTTCAGACGCTCTGAATTCTGATATATCTTGAATCTGATTTTTTTTTCAATGTCTGACTCCCTCTTTACACCTCAAGGAGATTATGCTTGTTTATAGAAAGTGATTAAATCCTTTTTATATAAAATGTAAACTATCCTCACATCTAGTATTTATCCTCACTTCAACAAATAGTGTGTTTTCATTATCTTTACCCTTACTGATCTAAAACCCTTATGCAGTCTGCCAATTAGATTCAGAATGTTCTCAACTCACACAATTTTGTTCCTAATTCTCGTTGCCGGTGTTGCCCGCAAAACGAGATTCACTAAATTTTTGTCAGAAGTCTATCAAAAAGTTTAAAACGAAGTATTTTTTCCGTTCTTGAGGTATATTTTTTTCTTTTTTTGCAAAATATTAGAACGAATGCTTGGATTTAGGTTTCTTAATTGTGGTTTCAATGACTTTTTGGAGAAGACAATTTTTTTTAATGTTTGTATAAGGTTAAGGAGGTCCATGCTTTAAGTTATTATACTCTTGGTGACGCAAATTTCTGCATCATTCCAATTTCCAACAAGCAAAAAATGTCTTTAATTCTGCAGTCATAATGTGGTAAAGAAAAAAGAAATTTTTTTTAACATAAACAAGTGGAACCAACTGTTAATGTCAATTTTTCTTCTTTTTGTAATTGCTTAAAAAAAAGAAGATGAAACAATTAGCTACACACAAAAAAAATCAGAAATGAAGGACTAGATATGCACCTATTGACCACTACTTTTTTTTTATTATAAATTTCTCTCTAAGAGCTCCCACCTTTTTGTCTCTCGCTAAATTGTGTTCACAACCTTCAAGTTGAAAGTGAGTCTTACCATCCGAGCAACTCCATCTTGTTTATTACCCACTACATAGTTATAGGAAGATGAAAATATAAGTGTGGCATAAAGACAAATTCTTATTTGAATTAACATATAAATTATGATTTTTCTAGTAGCCTACTCCACTATAAGATTGGTTTTATGTTGGATGTTAGCCAATAATATTTCTTTTCTTCTATTGAAATTTGGAATTCACTCTATTTCTATTCTTACAAAACTCGGATCTTGTCAAAATTGTAACATGCATATCTACAATTAGGCGATCTTCTTATTTGAGTGCTATATTATTTTAGTTAAATTCTTAGACTCTCTTTTTTGTCTTCTTTAGTTTTTTCAATTTTGACTTCAACAAATAGCCTGAATGTGATTGATGAATAGTTGGCATGGCATTGTATGATAGTACTAATTTAAAACATTTTGATGATGTTTGATCTTGTATATTATGTTAAAAGATTTTATATATTTAATAATTTTGTTTTGATTTGCTTGTAATCTTCTTGGAGTAACAATCCAGGTTAACATTTAAGTTTACTTATAAGTATTTTTAATGACAGGTAATTATGCATACCATCTGAATTTCGTCTTCTAAAACCATTTGTTTTATCTGAATAATTCACTTATAGGTCACTAGATATATAGGATGAAATTGTTAATATGGTTAAAAATACGAGAATGTGTGATGAAAAATTTTGACATCTTGTAAAGAAATATTTCATTCGTCACGAATTTTAGAAAAGATTAAATTATTCAAATTGTAGAATGTTTATAGATCTCATCACATATTACTGATCATAGTTTGATTACTTCACTAGTTAAGATGACGTTCTAAGACTCAAAGTTTCACTTTAGGATGGGGTGATGTAACGATCGATATAGAGGTGTTATATTACTCAACGGTGTGAATGATGATCTTGTACGCTATAGCAACCTACACACTGCTTCTTCCTTTTTCCTCGTAGCGAACATATTCAAATGATATCAATTACTACAAGTTGGTTGGCTCGTAAGCACACAATCGTTCAAATTCATCAACACTTAAAGTATTCACAAAATCCAACTCAACATTATGCTTCTCTTCTCCAATCTTGCATTGGTCGAAAAGCAGTTGAGCCTGGAAAGCAGCTCCATGCGCATCTATGCCTCACGGGTTTAGGCTACAACATCAATTTAGCAACAAAGCTTGTTAATCTTTATAGCGTTTGTGACAAATTGCCGAATGCCCATCACCTGTTTGATAGAATTCCTAAAGGAAATATTTTTCTTTGGAATGTTTTGATTCGTGGGTATGCTTGGAATGGACCGTACGAGGCTGCAATTTCTCTGTATTATCAAATGATTGATTATGGGCATGTGCCTGATAATTTTACTTTTCCGTTTGTACTTAAAGCGTGCTCGGCCTTGTCTGCGATTGAAGTGGGGAAGGATATACATGAATATGCCAAGAGAACGAAGTGGGATAAGGATGTTTTCGTGGGTGCTGCTCTTATTGATATGTATGCTAAATGTGGTTGTGTTGGTAGGTCAAGGGAGGTGTTTGAGGATGTCGTTGAGAGGGATGTAGTTGTTTGGAATTCAATGCTTGCTGCTTACTCGCAAAATGGTCACCCTGAGGATTGTTTGGATTTATGTGGTGAAATGGCGTGCGGAGGTGTTAGACCCACGGAGGCGACCTTGGTGACTGCAATTTCTGCTTCTGCTGATGTTGCAGCCCTTCGACAGGGGATGGAGCTTCATGGGTATAGTTGGAGACAGGGTTTTGACTCTCTTGACAAAGTGAAGACAGCACTTGTGGATATGTATGCCAAGAGTGGGTCTGTGAAGGTTGCTAGGATCTTGTTCGAAGGACTCCAGGAGAAAAGAGTTGTTTCTTGGAATGCTATGATCACTGGATATGCAATGCATGGTCATGCTAATGCAGCACTTGGTCTGTTTAATGAGATGGTTGGCAAAGCTAAGCCGGATCATATAACTTTTGTAGGTGTTTTATCAGCTTGTAATCATGGAGGTCTGTTGAGTGAAGGGAGGATGTATTTTGATTCAATGGCAAAAGATTATGGAATTGAACCAACTATTCAGCACACTACATGCATGGTTGATCTCCTAGGTCATTCTGGTCGCTTAGATGAGGCTTATGGACTTATAACGCAGATGAAAGTTATGCCGGATGCTGGTGTCTGGGGTGCATTTCTTAATTCATGTAAAATCCATGGTTATGTGGAATTTGCAGAATTGGCATTAGAGAGGTTGATTGAGCTTGAGCCTGATGATGCAGGCAATTACGTGATCCTTTCAAATATTTATGCCCAAGCAGGTAGATGGGAAGGTGTTGCAAAGCTTAGAGAACTAATGAACGAAAGAGGTGTAAAGAAAACCACCGCATATAGTTGGATTGAAGTTAAAAACAAAGTACATGCATTTCTCTCTGGGGATACATCTCATCCTATGTCTAACAAGATTTATGCAGAGTTACAGAGCTTAGGAGCACGACTAGTACAAGCTGGCTATATCCCAAACATTACGCCTGTTTTCCATGATGTGGAAGATGATGAGAAGAGCAGAATGGTGTGCAGCCACAGTGAAAGGCTAGCGATTGCTTTTGGACTAATTAGTACACCCCCAGGGACAAAGCTGTTGATCACCAAGAACCTCCGAGTTTGCGAGGACTGTCATGTTGCAATCAAGTTTATCTCAAAGTTAACAGAGAGAGAAATCACTGTCAGAGATGTCAATCGCTATCATCATTTCAAAGATGGCATCTGTTCTTGTGGAGATTATTGGTGAAATGGGTTCAGGAATTTCAGTGTCTACTAGGGTGATGAGAAATCAATTGCTTCTTGGAGAAGAATTGGCTCATCTAACTGAGTAAAAGTGTAAATCATGATTGTTTTGTCAAAAAACAAAAACTCCTTAAATGTGACCATGTTCTTGTTCTCAATAAAGAAGCAGCTCCAATTGGTTTCAGCAAAGAGATATTGGGTTTTGGCCAATGTAAAGTGCAATCTTTTAAGGGATATGATAAGACGTTGAAGAGAACTCGGATTTGTTCCTGCAATTAATCTCTGTCGCCACTCCTCACTACTCGTCAAACATCATCTACTCTTGCAGATCATACATAGATTCGCCATGCAGCTTCAGAAATACATCTTAAAATGAGACAGTTAATGACCTTACCCTTGGTGTATCTCAGTGGTGAATTACATTGAGAATTTGAAACTGCAGGCAGCTCGTATGCGGACATGTTTTTAATAGGTTTGCTGATTTTTTTCATGCATAGGATAGAGCCCACATGGTCAAATGTCCAAAAGACCAATTCTTCTATTCATATTCTCATCCAAAGTGTTCATCTCAAACAGTTGGTCATGACCGAAAGCCTATATACTTTGAATAACATCTCCAGTCTCCAAGCAAACCACTGGCCATGTTATTTAGCAGCTACTAAATCAGGTATTATTTGTTCACCACTATTTCCTTTTTATTTTTTGCCCTTGGCATAAAGATCGATACATTCTTATACTTAGAATTTTTTCATATTTACTTTTCACTTTTGCCCTTGTCGAGATGTTAATTAAGGAGTTGACATGATTTGTGTGGACCTTACCAAGTATTTTTTATTTTTTACACATTGAGATCACATGTCAAAAATCCTCTCTATTTCTTGAATACCATATACAATGCTTCATAAATTGTTGTACCATAAATATACACCAGGAAAGTGGTCCAAGAAGTCCATTCCAGAGGAGCTAAGCCACATTTGACTAGAATTTTCAAGTCTTTAGATTTCTGCCCTGCATGATTGATAGTTTGATTTGGTGCAAGCTGGGGCTTTCTGTCCAGTCGCATTTTGATGTACAGATTTCTTACTTTGGTAAATAAAAAGCTTCTAAGTACCAAATAACTATCTAGTTCGGTCATTGGGTTGCTTGCTTGTGACATCTCAGGTATATCTGCAGGCACTTATTGAACATATCTATCTTCCCATCAGACTAGCAGTAGAAAGATATGCTGGGGTAGATATTTACCTTTAAATCAGTGAGCTCCCTCCAGAATAGGCTAAGAAGAATCGTATCTTGATATGTTACTATATTAGAGGGATTTGTACCAAAGATAGTCTCTGATCGCAAGGGGTGTCCACAAGACATGTAAAGCTCCCTAAATGACTGCCTTTTTGAATCTATTCTAATTTCAGCGTAAGGGTAAGGTTTTGAGGCTGATCTTTCTCTTTCTTTCTTATTTACTTTGAAAGCAGAACTCTGGGAAAACAGCCAGTCTCCTTAATCCTAAATCTTGCTTCTCTTATAGGTTTTGTTCTTGTCGCGTTTTTGGCAGATTTTAATCATCCAAAGGCTGTCGAAGATATCTTCAAAGCAGTTACGCCTACTTCCTAGTACTCCAAAGTTTCCATTTCAGTATCTTTTGGAATGATTTCTAGCATATAGCAACAAAAAAGAGTTGTTGTCAAATATCTTCTTTCACTTCCGTTCAGAGCTATTTATGACCATATAACTATCCAGACTAACATTATGAAAACAGGAAAATATTTCTTTAAGACATCTAAAGCACCGTTTGTTTTCCTACAATAGTTCTTAAGTAATTGGGTTTTTTGGAACTCTGTGAAGATTTTGACTAGGTAAAATAGGGTTTAGATAATTGTAAACTAGAGAGTGTTTAAACATTTATACAGCCAAAAAAAACAAAAGCATATAGAAATGCGAGTCAGTTATTAAAATAACGTATGATACAGTTATAATGTGCTAACAATTTAATTAGCTTGCTTTAATTATGTGCTAGTTAACAATTTAACATCCCTTGCTTTCCAGGAGTCTGTTGTATAAGGAAGACTTTGATTTCCCAAGTTTTGATCCATAATCTACAAAACAATGTTCCCCTTCTGTTGTTGATGCTGTCCACCGCGAATGTAACAAATGGTTGTACTTCAATAGTCGAGAACATTTTCATTTTATCAGGACAGAGCAACATGTCTGGATGTGGCAGAGTCTTTAATCTAACCAGACCAGTCCAGCAGGTACGGTTAATTTGACTTGGGGCGGTGTGGTTCTGCCTGAATGTTATCCCATCAATCCATCAATCCTTCGACTTAGTGCAGAACTTACATAAGCTACATTGTTAGCTTACACACACAGCCAACATTTTTTGGCAACAACGTTTATAAATCTTTATACAGTATTTATACTCTATAAATAATGTATCTACCTCCCTTGTATCCAAGTGTATAACACTTGGAAAATTTTCAGATTCAATTCTTGAAGATATGAACTCATAAACCTAAACCGAATCGAATGCAAAAACAGGGGTGGTGTAGTTATTTTTTAAGTCTCCTTGAACTGTAAATTGTATGTCCCACCCCCACCCCCGACGCGCCATAGATGGAGCTGCTAGTTATTTACCGGATCTTTTATTTTATAGATCTAACTCTTAGTGTAGACATGCTGGTATAGGTGCACAATGAAAGACAACTTTCAATGTAGCATTGGAAAGTTAAATTTGACTCGTACAGAGTTAACAATAAAAAATTCTGCTCATGGCTTATAAAACCAATCTCTCTGTGCCCAAACCTAACATGAGATATTTCTCATACTGATATTATAATAGTAATATGCTTTCATAACCTTTAAACTGTCAGTACGTAAAGTTAACTTTTACATATATTGTATTTGTATTCCTTGCCTTAACCCCCATACGCGGCGCAGATGCTGGGTTACAGCATCTTTTTTCTCTTTATCTGTAACCTCATTGGTTAGACCTAGGGGCAGAGCTAGTTGCCCGTATGCCGGTTCAGTGTAGATTTTTGAACTCAATTATTATCATTTAAAATCATCATTGATGACAAGGGAAACCGCAGCTGCTATTCTTTGGGTGCGCACAGGGTAAAAAAATCATCATTATGAAGTCAGAACCCATAAAGTTGAAATCCTATCCTCGTCTTTGGTTAACAGTTATCAATGCAGTAATCAAAAGTCAAATTGACTCGTATCGTACAAAATAGCTAAATAATTTCTCCTTACGGATGATAAACAAATATTTCTGTGTTAATCAGGGAATCCAAAGTCTTCATTTTTGCAGCAGCCATTCTATATATATATATTTAGGTGTTACCCAATCAATCTATCTCTGTTCTTCACTCCAACTGATGGCTGCTCAAGAATCAAACTCCATTATCATCGATTCTTCGCAGTCATCAGAGGAAAAGGATGCTGCTCTAATAAACGAGCTGCCAAGTGCTCTGTTCTGGGATGCCATGGAGATTAGAAAATGGAAAGGGTTCTGGTTCGAGCCCGGCCTAATCAAATGTGCCATGAAATTTAGTTCCTCCTTCCAAGCTGGGAACGATGATGTTTTATTAGCATCAGCTCCAAAGACCGGTACGACTTGGCTCAAAGCCCTCTGTCTCTGTATCTTGCACCAGAATCATAACATACCAGAAAACGAAGATCTGTTAACTCAAGACAATCCACAATTTCATGTTCAGACCATTGAATCCTCCATTTACTCCACAAAACCAACTCCTGATCTGTATTCCACGCCATCTCCAAGACTTCTCCACACACATTTGCCTTTTAATCTTCTTCCAAATTCCATCATGAATTCCAACTGCAAAATTGTTTGCGTAGCCCGGAACCCAAAGGACACATTGGTCTCTCTATGGCATTTTTTCAATTCCATTTTCAGGGGAAATCAAGAACCTTATCCCCTGGAAAAGGCGGTTGATGAGTTTTGCACAGGCGTTCATCAATATGGTCCGTATTTTGAAAATGTGTTGGGTTATTGGTCAGAAAGTCAGAAAAGGACTGAGAAGATACTGTTCTTGAAATACGAAGAGATGATAAAAGACCCGAAAGAGCAGGTGAGGAAACTGGGGTTGTTTCTTGGGAAGCCATTTGAGAAGGAAGAGGATTTGGAAAAAATTGTGTGGAGGTGTAGTTTGGAGAGATTGAGGAACTTGGAAGTGAATAAAAATGGCTCTGTTATTTACGGAGTTCCGAATGGTAGTTATTTTAGGAAAGGGATTGTTGGCGATTGGAAGAATTACTTGAATCTTGAAATGGAAGATCGAATTAATCAAACAACACTTCTCAAGTTTAAAGACTCTGGATTAGAGTTCGAGAATTGATATCCCTTTCTTTGTTTTTTCTTTCATTTCTTTTCTGTTGTTCATGAATACACGCGGAACAAAAAAACGTATTTCTTTGGTGTCATAGGTTACCTTTCTATCTTCCTCCCGTGTTCCCAAAGGGATGCTAGTTAAAGAGCAGGTCCCTGGTAATGGGGTTCTATGCTCTTGTGAGTTGTATTTGATTTCTCAATTTTGTAGCTGGTTATAAGTACTTGTTTCTATTTCGTTTTCCTTCTCTTCCTCCTTTTATTTATTTAAATATTAAAAATTGCAAAAAAATAGATCCTTGTGTTATATTTACTAGTGTCAATTTCGATTAGAGAGGCGAATCTACTCTTGTCCAAAGGGAGTCAATTAACATCTTTTCGTCGAAAATTCTAACTAAGCAACTCAGGTGGATCATGCTATGTTTTGTGTTGTATTGTATTTGTAGCTTGTTTTCAATTGCGAGATTTATTCTAGATCAACTCACCCAAAATAGTTTCTACAAAAGTCACAAGATCATTAGAGATTTTGTAGACAACTCTCGTAAAATCACTATTTGCCCTTCTGCAAACCAATGTGTACCTTATAAAATATTTTTCTGACAAAAATTGAAATGTTAATTAAAGAATGTGCCTAATTATATTCGTGTTTGTGTTTGTAACAAAACAACAAGCTAAGTCAAGCCCAAGTTGAGACAAGGTAATGAGTAAGACAGAAGACAAAAAGCAGAAAAAAAAATTAAGATTTGTAACTTGCGTTTATATTACACTGTTCCTCAATTTGAAAAGCAATTATTTTACCAAAACAAATTTATTAGTAATTGTAAGTATGGTATACATACTTTAATCATCTGACTTATTTTCTTAATCTCTCAATAGATTAACATATGGATCAAACCAAATACTTTTGAGTTTTGATAGACTTAAAGCATTTCCCTTAATTTTCTCAACAAGATAGCGAATTTCATCGTTAGTAAGCGGCTTCTAATAATAATAATCAAGGCCAGCATCCATGAATGATTTCTTCTCTTCTTCTTTTTCTTGGGAAGTCATCCCCACAATCAAGCTACAAACATGCATATCTCGAAGTTCCTTAGTTGTCTGCATAATAAAAAAAATTTCTTACTTGAATTATAGGTAAAAAATTAAGATGTTCAAATAAAAATTAAATTACGATTTATATAAGCTTACTTGATGACCATTCATTACTGGCATATATAAATCCATCAAAATCAAATCAAAGCATGCACCAGAGTGATGAGCAAGAATCGCTTCTTGGCCATTTTTCGCCTCATGAGTTTCCACACCAAATTTCATTAGAAGTGCTTTGAGGATCATTCGAGTTATAGTGTCATCATCTACTATAAGTGCTTTAAGTTTTTTCACAACATTGGAGTTAACAGACGCTTCGAATGATAACATTTTTTCTGAGATTAAAAACTTGAATGCAAAAAGTGTCACTTCCTCTATCCCAAATCATATGATATAATCCAAATTTCGAGAGTCAAACTTTTTTTATTTTGACTGTAAATTTGGACATAAAATCTGTGTTTTTTGATGTTTTTTTTACATATTTTGAAACTAAATAAAAGATAATCCAAATCACATAATCTAAATTTTGAGAGTCAAACTTCTTTATTTTGACAGTAAATTTGGACATACAATCTTTGTGTGTGTGTTTTTTTCCCCACATATTTAGAAATGAAATAAAAGGTATTATAAGTCAAAAGAATTAAAAATTAAAAATTAAAAATGTTTAAACTGCATAAGAACAAATCACGGTAAAAAAATTTCTTATTCAACTCTCAAAATTAAAACTATATCATATAAAATGATTGAAGTTTTTGAAATTATTATGCAAATCCTTTAATTAGTTATTTTGAAATCAGATTATACTTTTCAGCAAATAAATTTGTGATCTATTCTTCTTATGTATAAATCTATGTATTAGATTTGATATCTTTATTTCATGTCAAATAACAAATGAAAAAGGGTCGAAATGTCCCTAATAGATTGGATAAATGTTTCCTAATATAATAATAGCTAGGCTTAGCAAGCGTTTGATCATAGATTCTCTAATATTTTTGGCAAGTTATTTTTAGGTGAAGTTTCACTATGCGTTTGACCATAGATTTTTGGAGAAATATTTAACTTTTTTAAGAAATATGATTTATATCCATAAGTTCTAAAAACTATTAAGAATATCCATACATTTGTATTATAAATTTATAATGAATATGTTATGTGAAAATTTATGACAACAAACACAATTAATATGAATTTATAAAAATATATGTAGATTTAAAAAAAAAGAAGGTATTTTAGAATACCTATATTAACTAGTGATTTTCTCGGGTACCAGCCTTGAACCCTTGATGTGGTGGCCACAAGAAAACTCCTTAACCAATCAACCAGTGTGACAAAGAAGGCTGGTCGAAACAAAGCAAGTTTTTTTTTTTGAAGCGGAGGGTTAGGTGGGATGGATAGGAATTATTCCTTTTTCAATAAAAATAATATAAGTTATTTTTTGGAGGTGTGGGGGGGATGAAGTAAGAATATTTTAGAAAATTTTATAAAAGATTTTTTTTTAAAAAAAAGGGTGGGGGTACGGTGGTGCAGTCGAGTAAAAAAATATTTTAATTTTATTTTTTTAGGATTGTGGCACTTTAATCTTTAACTTTTAACTAATACTAATATATATTTTTTTTATATAGGTGGAATGTTTTGTCCATGAAGAGTGTCATGTGGTATTTTTTTTTTAAATAAAAAAGAGTGTAGTACACACCATCAAGAGAGTGTAGTAAAAGAGAGAAGTATTTCTCAAATTAATGGGAGATAATTTAGATATAGAACTAACTCTCAATAATTTAGGTATGAAAACTCAAATAAAGGACATAATATGTGTTTTTGACACTTCACTCATTTTAAAAAGTTCCCAATTTAATTTGATCCAAATACTCATTTTTTTTCTAGTATTTGAGAATTTTGATTATTTGACAAAAATATTTGTCAAATAGTGACAAGTTGTACGGACAAGCAATATTTGTCAAATTCCCCCCCACCCCCCCCACACAAACACTTCTGA
>NW_006239287.1:235834-237990 GCF_000226075.1 Solanum tuberosum | reverse complement strand
ACAAACATTTTTGAGAATATCTATGGCCAAATGGGTCCTACTATATTCATTAAAATATTAGTAAGTTATAAAAATCTTGTAAAATTTAATCCATACACTAATATGTCATAGCTAAATTTTTCATTAATATTAAAGCATTTAGGAAGAAAATAAAATATATTTGTATCAATTCATAATTTAAATTAGATGTCTCTGAACTAGGGCTGACATTCGGTAATTCAGTTCGGTTTCGGATTTTTTTTTCTCTCTATTTTTTCGGTTTTTGATTCTTGTATCACGTGTAACGAACACTGAACAAAATTATTTCGGTTCGGTTTATGTTATTTTGGTTCGGTTTTTGCTGTGGTCACCGGTTGTTGCTATGGTCGCCGATTGTTACTGTTGGAGTGCTGCTCCGCTGGCTGCTGCTGCTGGTCGGCTGGCAGCTGTTGCTGGTCGACTGCTACCTGCTGGTCGGCCAGTCGCTGGTCGACGCAACGACACAGGAAGTGTGTAACACCCCAGAATTTTTTCGAATTGAGACTCGAACCATCCTTCATTGTTACCCTAGAATTTTTTTCGAATTGAGACTCGAACCATCCTTCATTGTTACCCTAGAATTTTTTTCGAATTGAGACTCGAACCATCCTTCATTGTTACCCTAGAATTTTTTTCGAATTGAGACTCGAACCATCCTTCATTGTTAGTAGTATTTTTACCGAGGAATTAAAATTTCTTTAGTGTTAAGGTCACTAGATGTAGCACCTTAAGTTCCAAGAAGAACTAAAGAGAGTTCATTCAAGTCATTCCTAAGTTCCTTTAAGTTTTGGGTCAACTTCAAACGACCATAACTCTCAGTACATGATGAGTTAGGTGGGATACAAGGTATCCAATGAAAGGTCTTTGAATTATATTTCCAACGCCACCGAGTTTGCTAAGTTTCGAGTTTGGATGAGTGAGATATCCCCTTTTGAAGTCAGGCTATCCAAATAAGGAAAGTTTCCCAAAAATAGTAAGGGGTATTTTTGTCTTTTCCTTACCCAATCAGATTTAATTCATTTCATTTTTAGTAAGGTTTTAGGGGTTTAATCTGATTAGGTTCAGTTTTATAATCCTAATATACGCCTAGGGTTTTAGTTGAGAGTTCAAGAAGAGAAAGAAAAGAGGAGAAAAACGGAGAGGATCAAAGCGTTCGTCAAGAGTCTTGCGTTCTCTTGCGGATTTTCGCCATGGGTTTGATCCCTAAGAGGTATGTAATCTTCCATAGTGTTGGATTTGTTCACCCACACGCCAATCATGTTAATTTTAGCGTTAAATTCGTTCTAGAAAGTTGAAAGTTTGGTGTTCTTGATATGTGTTCTTGAATTTGCTTTCGTTCTTGAATTGGGCTGAGATTGAGAAGTTCTTGAGATTATTGCATCGATTTATAAATTGTTTTGAGTTAGATTCTAGTGTATATGTGCTGGGTATCTGAATCTAAAGAAAAGTTGAGCAAAATAATCGAATTTAGGCAAATTGGGGTTAGAAAACGAAGAAGGAAAAAGTTGGACGAATCTGGTAACCCAGTCCGCGTCGCGGACCTGCCTCCCCATTTCACAAAAAAATTCTTAGCGTTGTGGAGAGGTCACGGACCCTCTGCCTCAAAAGTTATTTCGTGACCAAATATTAAAATGCATCTCCGCATCGCAGACTTGCTTCTAGACAATGATTTCTTGATCGTTTCTCATGTTTAACTATCTAAAAACACTCATAAACATCACAAGATCTTTCCTATCACAAATCACAACCTTGAATTAATAAATCAAATTCAAGGTAGAGTTGAGAGTCAAGTTTGAGAATTCTTTCGAACATTTTTGAGAAAGTCACTTTGAGGAGTCTTCTACAATTTCTAATAACTTGTTTCAAGACTCGAGCAAGTGAGTATGAGAGTGAGGAGAATGTATTCATGAGTATTCTTTATGATCACTATATCCTTCATATCATGAACCATAACTCTTAATTTCATAATTCACATTCAAGAGAGAGTTAAGAGTAGAGTTCAAGAAAGTCTTTGAGTTCAATTGTGAATCCTTTGAGATCAACTATCGATTTGAGCTAAGTTTTGAGGAAGTAAGTATAAGAATGAGAAGAGTCGGATACATGAGTTCCATATTGTTATGTAGACCCTCGAGTCGAGT
>NW_006239287.1:167399-235708 GCF_000226075.1 Solanum tuberosum | reverse complement strand
AGTATTGAGTTCCTAACCCTTCTGAGATTATATTCCTAATCATGGAACTATTACATGTTATCCATGAAGTCCTTAAGTTGAGTAGTTCATGCCCATAATTTCGCATGAACCATATGAGTCGAGAAACCTTGAGATGAGGAGTATCATTGAGTCTTTGAGTTGAGTTGTTCATGCCCATAATTCCGCATGAACCTTATGAGTTGAGCATTCTTGAAGTTCTTGAGTTTCGAGTATCGAGTTCTTTGTATGGTTGTTGAAAACCTTGAATTGAGTCGTTCACGTCCATCATTCGGCATGAACCCTATTTTGAGAAGTCTTTTACAACTTTTTCTAAACTTGTTTTAAGATTTGAGCACTTGAGTTGAGAAAGAGTAGAGTCGAGTTCATTTTCCTTAAAATGATATATGGGAACTAAGTATTGATGTTTGCGTAATCAAGACACAATAGATATTTGCGTAATCAAGATACAATAATAACTCAAAGCCCAAATACATAAACGAAAATACGAGTCACAAATAGCACACAAAAAGTGTGGGCCTCACCCCACCACAAATAAAAGCAATTTGTCCTGAAATGCAAATAAAGTTATCCAAGATTTAAAAATAACGAAAGGCAGAGAGGGAGGTAAAGAAAGGTCCTGTCTATGAAGTCTCTCTTTTTGTTGGGGTCTCGGTGGCTAGTGTAGCAGTCTGTATATCGGCATCAGTGCCCGGAGTAGCCTCAGACGGAATAGCAATGGCAAATCCACTAGGAGCTGCTGTGACGTCTCAGTCGGCAATGTCTGGATCACCGGCTGCACAACTATCCCTATAAGATCTGGCAAGTCTCTGAATATGCCCTCATCTTTGCTCTCCTATGTCTCCTCAGCATGTACTGATATCAATTCCTCATCGGTCTCTGCATCTGACTTTGCATGTGCCGTGCCATCCCCCTGCATATCTCCAGTGGTAGCCGGAGGAATCCCCAAGGTCTCAAGAGCATCCCTGTCCTCAGTAGTCTCTAGTAGTGAAGTGAAGTCAGTAAACTTAAAGATAGTCTACGTCCTTCCTCAAACTCGCAATCTCGGCTTTTAAAGCCGTCACCTCAGAGGCCTTCCCCTGTATGCTCTCACAAGCAATGACTCTCACTGTCAAGGCATCAACAGAAGTCTGAAAGGGGGGTAAGTGCTGCTAGTATGTCCATGTCGATCATCTCTGGAACAGACCTCTCCAGTCGGGTAGCTCTCACATCAGCTGAATAGGCCAACTGCCCCATCTTCAGGATCATGGTCTGAGTGATCCTGGCAGGCTGGGAGGATGAGGAAGCACCTGGAGCCTATGAGGAAGAGGAAGAAGGAGCGGGTATACCTGAGGGCTTAGAGGCCAGAGTAGGAGAAGGTGCCTCTACTGGTAATGACTCAATATTGACCTCTGGAGAAGTGTCTGCTGGGGCTGCTCTCCTTTTATCAACCTTTTCTCGAGTGAACTTGGCCTCAATACGCCGGATGTCCGTGGAGGATGAAGTGGTGACCTCTATATCATTCGCAGGATCCCGGGGTACTCCGGCATGCCGACATAACTCAGTGATCAAAACCGGGAATGACAGAGAGGTAAGTCTCTGCTTGGCTCTCATGGCCATCTCCTGAGAAGTCAACAGTCCTAGGTCGATCTGCCTCCTGGCCATGATAGAACCAAGGCAATCCGTCTTAGGATGGCGCATAATAGATTAGTTCTGGGATGGCATGATAGTGCTGCTGATGAAGCCAAACCAGAACCTGGTGGTGATGTTCATGTACCTCTTCTCAATGGGAGCTCCTGCATCCATCCACCTCGGGGTGGTGTCAGAAATCATCGGAAACAACCAACCCTTCAAATCATCCAAGGACTGAACAATAGGCAACCCCTCGTAAGGAAGCACAGAGTGCAGCGGTCTACCCAGTATAGCGTTAATATGCTCGCTATGGCACTCAACCTCCTTGCCTCTAACCATGACCGATTTCACCGGTCTAAACTCACTGGCCTTCTTCTTTTTCTTAGGTACCAACTCCCCATAAGCAAAGTAAAACTCTCTTACCTAGGAGGGAATTTAAGGGTCTCGGGGCCGTGTGAACTGCTCGAATCAATGGTATCGAAGAGTTTCAAACACATCAAGATGCTTGCCTTCCATACCCTCCATAGATATCAGCCTCTCCTCTATGATGGTCCGTAAACCATCACCTTTCAATCTGTTTAACAGCCTCGATGGAGGAGCTACAGGGGAAACTGGAGGTGGTGCCTGAGCTGGCACTGAGTTTGTTGTCAGAGGAGTGGAAGCGGGAGGAGTTCTAGTTGAGGTAGGCTGAGATCTAGCCCGGAGCGCATCCCTTCGGTTAATCAGAGGATGTTCATCCTCTGGTTCAGAGAAATATGGCTCAATAGCTGTTCCTTTTCTAGCTATATGTTTCTTCCTCTTGCCTTTGTCTCCCGGTTGGAGGTCATCCCCTCTCCTCTTCGGAGGATTTGATCCTCCTTCATTTATTGTAATGTTCTTTGCTCTTCTCTGGGGTGGTTAAGTTAGATTGGTGCATACCATATCTGCAAAAGATCGAGAGAAATTAAGAAAACAAAATCAAACTCTAGCATATCAAATCTTGTTGCAGATAAACTCGCCGATCCAGTTGGCGAGTCGCCGAACCGCTTTGGCGAGCTAAGTCTGGCTCACCGATGGGGTTGGCTAAATAATTAAGGCAATTCAGCGATAAGAGAGTCCTTTCGGCGAGCAAGGATCTGTCCGCCGAAAGTTACATTGCAAAGGGGTCTCATGGGTGCAAATAAAAAGCGATAAAGAGTACTTTCAGCGAGTCGCCGAGTGCCTTCGGCGAACTCAGGCATCTCGCTGAAAGTTACAGACTCAAGCCACAAACTTGACACGAAATTAAACGCGAGATGAAGAAAATAAGCGAACCGACGAGTGATTTGGCGAGCTTGACTCAGCTCGCCGAATAACCCAACGTGCCCATTTTCAACCCACCTTCTCGAATTCAATCCCACAACCCCCAAAAATAAAATTAAAGAATGCACTCATGGAATTCAAACAAGACTTATACTACCCATCACCCTGGAATACTTAGATTTCTCCCGGATTTGCCGCATTTGGCCATTTGACGATATTTGCTCTTAAGAGCGGTGTCACCTGCTCTATCATTGAGCAAATTTTCGACATTTAGCACAAACGTGGGCTACTCAGACTTCACCCAATCAATCTAACAACACGCAATAACGACCCAAATCATTAAAAAGCACAAATATTACGGGCATTTGACAGTCAAATCATACGAGCAAGATTTTCAAGTTAAAATAGGCAATCAAGGATTCTAATCCTACCAGAGAGGCCCAACACATATCAATAAGAGACGATTACTGCAAATGAGTAAACAATCTTCGAATATAAACTCGGGATTCGAAAACCAACCTTTGATGCCGATTAAATTTCAATTGAAAAGCTATGAGGTAAAGTATTCCAACTCCGAGCACAAATCAACAAACTAAAATGCTAGAAAAATGCTAAAATAAAGAAAATACTACCTTAGTGTGAGTTTAGGGGATTCAAGAGCGAGGGAAAGTGAAGAATTTCAAATTTTAAGTCTCTTAGCCATTATAAACCATCCAGTTCACGCCTGTTCGATGACGTTAGTCACATTTGCCGATTCACTTGGCGATTCGTCGAGTGATCACTTGCCCCACCGATTGCTAGAGTTCTTTCAGTTTCTTGAGTGTCAAGACGACGATCTGCATCGAGGTCGCCTACCTGGTCGGCGACACGCCGAACTGCTTCGTAAGTCTGCCGAGTTTTACAAGCTCTGATTTAACCTTGAATTGAGCATAACGACAGGTCAAGTCGGGCTCGCCGACCTCTTCAGCGATCCATCGACTAGCCATTTTCTTGCCAATCTGTATTTTTCACCACTTTCCTCATTCAAACCTGCACCACTAACACACCATTATTTATAAAAACAAAATAAAATATTTAAAACCTTGGGTTGCCTCCTAAGAAGTGCCTTATTTAATGTCGTGGCACGATGCGAGTCCTTACTCACTCCTCATCGATTGGGTTGGTCTTAGTGTTACTAGGTAACCCTAATGGTTCGTTTGAGTGAAGAGGAGGCACCGCATAATTCAGGAGTGTCCTGATCAGCTGGATCAATCTAGAGTGAGAGCCAACCATTTGATTTAACACTTCAATACTCTCCTTCATTTCCTTCAACATTCGATCTTGTTCGGTGATCTTTTGGAGAATGATTTGGAGTGTGTCCTTGACATGATTGTTCTCCCTGTCTCTAGACTGCTTCCTCTCGTGGGGAGGTATGTACCTCCCTTGACCCTCGTACTGGTTTTCCACCTCTGTTATTTTGGTGGCCAACTCATTTAGCTGAGTTACCAGTGCGGGTAATGCAAAGTCCCTCTCGACTTCTTGGTTCAGTTCAGCCGAGTTTCCACCCTTTCCCCCAGCCATGCTTAGGGTACCTACCTACATCAACAACTTCAAAGGAAAACAAAACTAAAAATAAAGTTAATAAACTACGACTACTAAAAGCAAAATTTTTCTTAAACCAAAAACTTTCACGTAACACCACTCCCTGGCAGCGGCGCCATTTTGATGTTTGCGTAATCAAGACACAATAATAGCTCAAAGCCCAAATACATAAACGAAAACATGAGTCATAAATAGCACACAAAAGGCATGGGCCATTGTTCCACTCTTAAAACTGCACATCTAACTAGTATTTATAGTTTTCATAGATTTGTGCTGCAGCGGATCATTCGGTGTCGTTAGTCGGAATCGCCGATCAACTCAGAGATTCACCCTTTGGTGTAGTTCATCGCAGTCTTGCACCAACCTTCAACATCGTCGGGCTCTGGGTCATTGGGTGACATGGTACTACTTCGCGGAACTGCTCGACGATGCACCGACTACTCCCTTTTTCCGCCGACTTGATCCTTTTCTTCAGGGCTCAGCACACTGGAACAAAAGGAAAAGTAAGACCCTTCGGCAAGTCACCAAGTGGACTCGGCGATCCTCAGGCCTTCATTTCTTCGTTCTTTTCAGCCTTTTCGTTCCTTTTTGTGACGTAGTGTCCATGCTTTCCTTAAAACTTCAAATACCTGAAACTTAAGGGTTTTAATCAGATATTCAGATAAAATAAGCATTTGAGGACACGATTTCTATTAAAATATAGCCCTAAATGAGTCCAATTTATGGACTGATCAAGTAATAACAAGAGTAAATGATTTCACATTGAAAATAGGAGGAAACTGATATTTCCAAAAGAGTTTTAAGCAGTTGAGTAACATAACTTTTTAGAGAAAGATTTTGAGTAATAATCTCAAACTACAGAAAGAGTTATGTTTTTAAACATATGAGATAGTTATATTTTTGGAGTAGTATTAAGCACCGATATGGGGGAGAGTTTAGACAACTCACAACCCCCATAAACCATGTAGCTGACGTGGTTAGAAAGGGTCATACTTTTTAGATGATTCCTTAATGCTTTTTAGCATAGACTAGTGGATCCACTTAGTTAAGGCGTTCTATATGACGACAAAGTATATGACAGTTCTGGCAGCGTGGGCAAGACGCTGTATCATCACTTAGGCTCATAGTGATGGTTGTCGGTTAGAGAAACTCTCATAGAGTTATATTGTATTCTTTATATACACATTAAGTATTATTGTATTTTTCAATACATTGAGTTGCTATCTACAATTTTACAACTTTCCATATATATTGCATATTTTATTATTGCTTTATCCTTGAGTATCATGAGTTGAGTCTTTCGAGTTGAGTATCTTGAGTTTAGTACCTTCAAGTTGAGTATCTTGAGTTGAACTGTGCTTCATTGAGTCGAGTACCTTATTATTGAGTTAAGCCTCATTTCACTGAGTTGAGAACCTTATTACTGAGATGAGTATCTTATCCTTGAGTACTTCTAGGTTAAGTAAGTTTGAGTAGTTTTGAGTATCCTTGAGTATTCCTTGAGTTGAGTAAGTTTGAGAAGAGGTAAGTATGTTTCCCTTTTTATCAAGTTTCAAGCTTATGTTATGCTTTAGAATTCCCCTTACATGCTCCTACATTCCATGTACTATGCCATTTGGCATGCATCCTTTCATGAAGTAGATTTAGGTATTCGGGATCATCAATAGGTGCTTCGTTGATACCACATGGAGTTCGAGTTAGATATGGTGAGCCTCTTTGCTTCTGGAGGAATTCATTTACCTTTCAGTTATATCAGTTGTTAGGATGTCGTGGTTTGTCCTGACTTCCATCTTTGTCATTTAGAGGCTTCATAGATAGATAGTAGAGTTTCAGAAGTCTGTTTCATTTATCCTGTTAAATGTATTAAAGACTTGAGTTGCCTATTGTTGGCTAGTTGAATATTCTATTTTTATTCAGAGTTATCCATTTCAGTTAAAGATTTGTAAGTTTCGTAAATTTTATTTCATTTTAAAGATTTTTATGCTTGAGTTCGTCTTCCGCTTTTAGTCAGCCAGGATGAGGGTTCGCTTCGGGACCAACAATGGTTCTCGAGTGTCGACCATGTCTAGGGTGTAGGCTCGGGTCATGACAAACTTGGTATCAGAGCACATAGTTCAAGTGTCCCAGGGTGTCTATGAAGCTGTGTCAAGTAGGATCTTGTTTATGGTTGTGACGGACCCACTTCTATAAATGAGGGACTAAAAACATTTAGGAAAAGTTTCGCTTCTTTCATACTCTTAATCGTCCAATAGAGCTAACTCATAGAGATTTATTCATACTCGTGCGTTTCTCATATTCATTTGACTACCCATCATACTAGAGGTGGTTGAAAAGTAAAGTGTAACGATCCTTATGGATGAGTTGTTCTTAGCAAGAGTCTTGAGAAAATCATGAGACTCTAGAGGGGCTTGAGAGAAGCCCAAGAGTAAGTTAAGTGTTCAGTTTCAGAGGAATGCACCCATAATTATATGAATCGTGCATTTAAGCTAAAAGCGAGTTGTACTATCTTCTTTAAGCCTTGTTTCAGCTGAGATCCTTTTGAGAAGGTATGTTTAGATCTTGGGTAGTATTTTCACCCAAAAAGGTAGCATGAGTTACGAGATCATGAGCAGTAGTAGTGAAAGATCACAGAGTTAGAGGAAATTATGCAGAGGTTTAGTAATCCTAGAAAGGGAGATAGTGTTTTGAAGAGCTATATTACTATAGTCATGCACCCAATAAGTTATAAATGAGGAGTTTTACCTTATGGGTAGAGTAAGGGTTTCTAGTCAAGATGAGACAAAGTATATATTTATTAACCAGAATAGAGTTGACCTCGATGTGCCATTGTATTAGATGAGACTAAATTCATGTGTTGAGTAAGAAAGCAAAGTAATTATGAAGTGATAGATCTAACCTAGGCTTATGATTTGTTTGAGAGGGTCATGATGTCAGAAGGTTATAGAACTGATCAAGTAATGAGGTATAGTATGGTAGGCGAGCAATCATATTGATATTCGGGTTTAGTAATAAACATTAAGCTTGAATTTGAGATGAGTGTCATGATCAAAAGAATGGAAACATGAGGGTGATGATGTTAGTCTTAAGATTTTATCTAGAAGACTTGACATAGACTAGGTGAGGAATTGAGGTGATAAGCTGCAATAAATATGAGTGGTACAAGTGATAGACCCTAACCTTTAGATAAGGGCAGTGAAGTGTGGCTAAGTTACAAGAGTAACAAGAAGCATTAAGAGGTGTACTGAGAGGGTGCGTTATCAAAAAAGGTTAAGAAAAACACCTTAGATAGAGGTCTTAGTACCTGCTTATTGAGAGTTTGGTTGTCATGAGATAAATTTCTCCCGAGTTTTAGAGTAAAAAAGGATGTAGACTAGTTAGAGATGTTGGAATAGGTCCATAGCCTTCAAGTGTCAGCTTTAGACCTAAGGGGGAGATGATAAGATTGGAAATCAAGTCAAGTTTTTGAAAGTAAGATAGTAATGAGTTCCAAAGAGTATGGGAGATATCCTTTCAAAGGCCCTTTTAGTAATAGAGTGATGTTAGAAAGAGGAGGTTGATGTTCTTATCGTGATAATGATGGTGTGATAATTCCATCTAAGGTTATAACTGAGGAGGAAAAGAAGGATTAGGTTTTACTATGAGAAATAGTTAAATGAGAGCTCTTTTGTTGGTTCCGAAGGAGTTGGTTAGCAGGAGTCCATGGAGTTGTTAGAGTACTAAGTTTAAATGTAGTGGTAATGAGTAATAGTTTTGGGATGAGATTCCCTATAGAGAGGTATAGAACCCGAACCTAAGGATTTGGGTTAAGCTTGAATATAGTAAGAGCATACCATTAGACTCAGACCTTAGTAAGAGTAACCCCATTTCATACCCAGTCCAGTCGTCATTCGAGGACGAATGATCCCAAGGGGGAGATATTGTAACACCCCAGAATTTTTTCTAAACTGAGACTCGAACCATCCCTCGTTGTGAGTAGTATTTTTACCGAGGAATTAAAATTTCTTTAGTGTTAAGGTCATTAGATGTAGCACCTTGAGTTCCAAGAAGAACTAAAGAGAGTTCATTCAAGTCATTCCTAAGTTCCTTTAAGTTTTGGGTCAATTTCAAACGACCATAACTCTTAGTACATGATGGGTTAGGTGGGTTACAAGGTATCCAATGAAATGTCTTTGAATTATATTTCCAACGCTACCGCGTTTTCTAAGTTTCGAGTTCGGATGAGTGACATATGCTCTTTTGAAGTTAGGCTGTCCAAATAAGGAAAGTTACCCGAAAATAGTAAGGGGTATTTAGGTATTTTCCTTACCCAATCAGATTTAATTCATTTTCAGTAAGGTTTTAGGGGTCTAATCTGATTAGGTTCAGTTTTATAATCCTAATATACACCTAGGGTTTTAGTTGAGAGTTTAAGAAGAGAAAAAAAGAGAAAAGAAGAGAAAAGAGGAGAAAAGAGGAGAGGATCAAAGCGTTCGTCGAGAGTCTTGCGTTATCTTGCAGATTTTTGCCATGGGTTTGATCCCTAAGAGGTATGTAAGCTTCCATAGTGTTGGGTTTGTTCACCCACATGCCAATCATGTTAATTTTAGCGTTAAATTCGTTCTAGAAAGTTGAAAATTTGGTGTTCTTGATATTTGTTCTTGAATTTACTTTTGTTCTTGAATTGGGCTGAGATTGAGAAGTTCTTGAGATTATTGCATCGATTTATAGAGTTGTTTTGAGTTAGATTCTAGTGTACATGTGCTGGGTATATGAATCTAAAGAAATGTTGAGCAAAAGAATCAAATTTAGGCGAATTGGGGTTAAAAAACGAAGAAGGAAAAAGTTGGGCGAATCTGGCAACCCAGTCCGCGTTGCAGACCTGCCTCCCTATTTCACAAAATTTTTCTTCACTTTGCGGAGAGGTCACAGACCCCTTTGCCTCAAAATTTATTTCGCGACCAAATATTAAGATGCACCTCCGCATCGCAGATTTGCTTCCAGACAGTGATTTCTTGATCGTTTCTCATGTTTAACTATCTAAAAACACTCCTAAATATCACAAGATCTTTCCTATCACAAATCACAACCTTGAAAATTCAAGGTAGAGTTGAGAGTCAAGTTTGAGAGTTCTTTCGAACATTTTTGAAAAAGTCCGTTTGAGTGTTTTTGAGTAGTCTTCTACAACTTCTAGTAACTTGTTTCAAGACTCGAGCAAGTGAGTATGAGAGTGAGGAGAATGTATTCATGAGTATTCTTTATGATCACTATATCCTTCATATCATGAACCATAACTCTTAATTTCATAATTCACATTCAAGAGAGAGTTAAGAGTGGAGTTCAAGAAAGTTTTTGAGTTCAATTGTGAATCCTTTGAGATCTACTATCGATTTGAGCTAAGTTTTGAGGAAGTAAGTATAAGTGAGAAGATTCGGATACATGAGTTCCATATTATTATGTAGACCCTCGAGTCGAGTCGTTCATGCCCATAAATTCCGCATGAACTCCATAAGTTGAGTATCTTTGAGAGGAGTTGTATATTCAAGTTCTAAGTCTTGAGTATTGAGTTCCTAACCCTTCTGAGATTATATTCCTAATCATGGAACTATTACATGTTACCCATGAAGTCCTTAAGTTGAGTAGTTCATGCCCATAATTCCGCATGAACCATATGAGTCGAGAAACCTTGAGATGAAGAGTATCATTGAGTCTTAGAGTTGAGTTGTTCATCTCCATAATTCCGCATGAACTTTATGAGTTGAGCATTCTTGAAATGAGTAGCATCATTGAAGTTCTTGAGTTCTGAGTTGTTGAGTTCCGACTATCGAGTTCTTTGTATGGTTATTGAAAACCTTGAATTGAGTCGTTCACGTCCATTATTCGGCATGAACCCTATTTTGAGAAGTCTTTTACAACTTTTTCTAAACTTGTTTTAAGACTTGAGCACTTGAGTTGAGAAAGAGTAGAGTCGAGTTCATTTTCCTTAAAATGATTTATGGGAACTAAGTATTCCCAAGAGTAAATGATTTCACATTTAAATGAGGAGGAAACTGAGATTTCCAAAAGAGTTTTGAGCAGTTGAGTAACATCTCTCTTTAGAGAAAGATTTGGAGTAATAATTTCAAACCACAGAAAGAGTTATGTTTTTAAACATATGAGCTAGTTATATTTTGGGAGTAGTATTGAACACCGATATGGGGGAAAGTTTAGACAACTCACAGCCCCCCATAAACCATGTAGCTGACGTGGGTAGAAAGGGTCATACTTTTTAGATGATTCCTTAATGCTTTTTAACATAGACTAGTGGATCCACTTAGTTAAGACATTCTATATAACGACAAAGTATAGGACAATTCTGAAGCGTGGGCAAGATGTTGTATCATCACTTAGGCTCATAGTGATGGTTGTCGGTTAGAGAAACTCCCATAGAGTTATATTGTATTCCTTATATACTCATTGAGTATTTTGTATTTTTCAATACATTGAGTTGCTATCTACAGTTTTACAACTTTCCATATATATTGCATATTCTACTATTGCTTTATCCTTGAGTATCATGAGTTGAGTCTTTCGAGTTGAGAATCTTGAGTTGAGTACCTTCGAGTTGAGTATCTTGAGTTGAACTGTGCTTCATTGAGTCTAGTACCTTATTGTTGTATTGAGCCTCATTTCACTGAGTTGAGAACCTTATAACTGAGTTGAGTATCTTATCCTTAAGTACTTCTGAGTTGAGTAAGTTTGAGTATTTTGAGTATCCTTGAGTATTCCTTGAGTTGAGTAAGTTTGAGAAGAGGTAAGCATGTTTCCCTTTTTATCAAGTTTCAAGCTTATGTTATGTTTTAGAATTTCCCTTACATGCTCGTACATTCCATGTACTTAGCCATTTGGCCTGCATCCTTTCATGATGCAGATTTAGGTATTCGGGATCATCAGCAGGAGATTCGTTGATACCACATGGAGTTTGGTTAGCTATGGTGAGCCTCCTTGCTTCCGGAGGATTTCATTTACCTTTCAGATATATCAGTTCTTAGGATGTCGTGAGTCTTGTCCCGACTTCCATATTTATCTTGTAGAGGCTTCATAGATAGATAGTAGAGTTTGAGAAATCTGTTTCATTTATCTTATTAAATGTATTAAAGACTTAAGTTGCCTATTGTTGGCTAGTTGAATATTCTATTTTTTTCAGAGTTAAAGATTTGTAAGTTTCATGAATTTTATTTAGTTTTTAAGCTTTTTATGCTTGAGTTAGTCTTTCGCTTGTAGTCAGCCTGGATGAGGTTCGATTGGGGATCAACAATGATTCTCGAGTGCCGGCCACGTCCAAGGTGTAGGTTTGGGTCATGACAAATTGGGAAGTATGAAAGTGTTAAGGTTAGTGAAAGGCTGAAAGGCAAAAGCGGCGCTGGGCAGTTGAAGGAAATTAGGAAAATCTGAAAAGTGAAAAGTGTGGTGACTACTCACTGACCTAATTTAATTGTGCATATAATATTTCTTATTAAATAATTAATATTAATAATTAATATAATATTAATATATATTATAATATAATATATTTCGGTGAATTGAAATACCGAATAATACAAAACTCACATACCGAAAATCGAACCGAAATACCGAAAAATATAAAAAATTATACCGAATACCAAACCAAAAACCGAAATACCAAAAAAATTTGTTTTGGTTCGGTATTTCAGGATTTTGATATTTATTCCCAGCCCTACGCTGAACATGTGGAATGTTACAATAAAACTCTCAAATTTAGATCATAAGCGTTAGACACAAGACGATAAATAACCTCAAACATGTGGGGTGTTACATACAATCCCAATTGCGCGATTGTGCTACCGTTTGTTCTTCATTTTCCAATTGTTTCTTCCTTTATCCTTTGGGTTCTAAAGTTAGTTTCGTCTTTACCTAGACACTAATGAGTAAAAAATTTGCCGTATGTAGGGAAAATTATGCAAAATATCCGCCCTTAAACTTTATTTACCATATTTTTTTGCCCCATTTTTGAATTACTTAATATGGCCATTCGTCCTTATTAATTTCCAAAGAAATGGTCGCTTTCTTTTGGGTCTTCTTCGGTGTTCCTCATTTTCTTCTTCCTCATTCGCCATTTTTCTTAGTCTTCTGCTTTGTCTCCTTCTTCGTCTTTTTTTTTAATTGGACGTACTGTAAACGTGAATCGTTTCGATACAACAACATACCTAGTGCTAGTGTAATTTTACAACACTATACTAAAAATGATCTTTAATTAACAACAATAACTTAATTGCTGCTAAGTACTCCCTACGATTAAAAAAATGACATGGTATGACTGACACAAAGTTTAAGAAAATAAAGAAGACTTTTCAGTTTTGTGATCCTAAATTAAAGTTATGTCAAATGTATCAAAATGCCCTTTTATCTTATGACCTCAAACATAACACATGGAATACTGAATACTTTTGCCAAAAAGAAAAAGAAATGACTCATTCTTTTTTTAAGCAGACTAAAAGGAAAAGTATGTCATTCTTTTATTAAACGGAACAAATATGTTTTTAAGAGACAATTACTACATTTTAACACTCTTTGTAAATGCCTCTAAAATCAATAGCAGGCTGGCACATAGACTCAGTCAAATGAATGACATTTATAAAAATGGGAGTACTTGATTCACTACAGGTCTGATTGGTTCATTAAATCGGAGAAAGATTTTTCGCTTCCATAATGATAGCAATGGTAATAGACTTGAAGTGTTAATTGCGCGCTGCTGAGTCTGTAGGAATGACCATATTGAAGCCAGGGAGACTGGTGGCACTGTTTGCTGAAGCTGCCTCAACAAAGTAATCATCCTACTAGTAGTCTGCTATGTCGCCTATTGAACAACGTTGATCGTGCACAACCTTGGCTTCAATCAGGTCAGCTTTTATAAGCAACATGAATAACCTATCAAAACGTATCGGATATGAGAAACGAAGAAATCATGACAAAGTTATCCTACAGGCTACAAGAAGTAAAGGTTATATGTTACAACAGAATTAAAGACCTTTGTATAAAATAAGTGAATACCATTCTAGAAACTACATAACATGTCATTAATAGAACATCGAAGTAGAAAAGTACCTGGGCCAAGTCAATGGTGTCACGGAAAAAATTACAGATCTTCCCTAATGCTGAAACTTCATTATCATAGGTCATTATGTTCTCAAGTAGTACGTCATTTGTATTCCTTAAAAACATTGAGCCTTGATAGAGCCTCTGAGTAAAGATAACAAAATGAAGTTAAAGTAGGAACATGTTACACCTGCCCTCCATCCTTCTGCTTACCAACATAGGTATTAAATATGATGAGAGCTCGTCGAAGAGGGGCAAGAAATCTTCCTTGAATATTTTTATTGCTATACCCAATATTTCACCAGCCTATAAAGATTTCAAAATGATAATCCTGATAATGCGAAAGACATGTTTAATGATAAACAGATCTACCACTCATTCTTGAGAAACAATCTTATGTTAAACATACTTGGTCAAACACTTCTTTTTTTTGCTCATTTTCCTCCCTGAGCAATTCCCTTCTATGGGAATAAAAGTCTTAAGATTTTGCTCTCTCTGGTGGTTTGCTTGTTCGATTTAATCACATCCACAATGCTTCAGACCTGACCTGAAGTCCAGAGAGGAATACACAATAAGATTAAGATACTAAAGGTCATGAAAATGAGTAACATAAAAATCATACTAAATGTTTCAAGATGTAATTAGGATTAAACTATTCAACAATCATACACATCTCTAGTAATTACTTGTCCCCCAATATATGTTCTGCCTCTCCCAAGTTTTAGGTCCAACTCATTTTTATCCAAGTGGTGTATGGATCAGATTGTTGAGCGCACTTCGACTAATTCCACGGGGTACTTGCTACTTCTCCAAGTAACTCTATTTCTAGCTTATATGATCTATTGCTCAGCTTATACAAGTAGACTATCAAATAGACAGGAGTTTTGGAAGTCTAGCATCATTCTCTTGATAAACCTTAATCTTTCATTAATCACACGTCAAAATGATGTCAAAACTATCTACATATTGAGATGGTTTAACGATAGTCATTCATCAGATCAACCTAACTATCTGTACAAACAAGTTTTTCTCAGTTTACAACATAAGTATATATTGGATGAAGATGATCATTTAATGATTGATACATTTATCTATCAGTTATTTTTTCTTTTGGATGTAGTTAACTATAAGTTCTATAGAATTATTGATCTGCTTTCATAGAACTTATTTTAAAAAAAAACAGTTTACTGAAATAATTAACTGTTACAGTTTACATTCTCATCCCATCCAATCATTGATATAGCCTTTTTCTTATTTTTGATTTGATGACTTTATGAAAATCCCCGAAGTCAAGTTTCATTCAAATTAGTTAATAATTAATCATTTTCACTGATTGTTTTTTACGTAAAAGATAAGTAGAAAAGAGGTAGGAGCTAGAATAAATAGTTCGGTAGCAACAAATGTAAGAATTATTTATTGCTCCTGAAATATTTATTCTAGTTCCTACCACTTTTCTACTTATCATTTACCTAAAAAAAATCAGTCAAATCAATTAATTATTAACTAATTTGACTGAAACTTGACTTCTGAGATTTTCATAAAGCCACTGAAATCAAAAATTAAAAAAGCCTATATCAACCATTGGATCTGATAACCTATAAGTTAGTGTTGATACCACATAATCTTTTCTAGTATTTGATAAAACCTATTTAAATCTTCCTTGAATGGATGATATCCACATAATGTTTTTCTTCAATCTTTTAGACCTTATTTGAAATCTATTAAGTATAAGAATTGCTTATGGTCTATTCAAAGAAAGAGGTCTTTATTTAAACATTACTTTACATAACAACGAGGCAGACAATTCAATATGTCCTGACAACAAGGAGCACTGTTGCATATGTTTGGTAAGGGGCACCTACATTTCAGAATACTTTCTCCCCTCAAGTTTAAAAACTTACTTAAGTTTGATTTAAGCATACTTCTTTTGGTTCGTGTGTCTTAGGATGAGTATTTTGATGGTGAAGAAATGGAAAAATAAATTGTGGTCATTTATTCCATATCGATTGCATTACAGCGTGGAACGAACTTGAGAACACTTTCCCATGTGCAAGAGGAGAGTGCCGGATATGCTACCTTGAGAATTCATGCATTTCTTGTTGACTTGGCTTAAACTAATATAATTTGTGTTTAAGAATACTTGCACCCACCAAAGGATATATGTGGATTAGTGAATTCTTGAACTTCTATTGAAATAGCAGAATGTGGTTCGTCACGTTCCATCATCTCTTCCACAACTAGGCTTGCAACTTCCTTGTCTTTCATGATCAGTTCCTCGAGATTTTTATCGGGTTCCATTACATCATTCCATTGGTCTTCCCATCGGGGATCATTCTCAGAATGATGATCATGGACAGGATCAAGCATGAATTCAATTTCTAGAATCTTTTACTTTATATGTAGATTTATTCTTTATTGGTAACATCATTTTGATTAAGAGTTTGTTTTTACAGGACGTAGAAAAGATTCCAGAAATGGAATTCATGCTTGATACTGTCCATGATCGTCATTCTGAGAATGATCCCCTATGGGAAGACCAATGAAATGATGTAATGGAACCCGATGAAGATATGGAGGAACTGATCATGAAAGACAAGGAAGCTGCAAGCCTAGTTGTGGAAGAGTTGATGGAACGTGACGAATCACCTTCTGCTATTTCAACAAAAGTTCAAGAATTCACTAATCCACAGATATCCTTTGGTGGGTGCAAGTATTCTTAAACTCAAATTATATAAATTGGGAATGGTTCGCTCAACTCTCATAAGCTCTATTGAACAACCAATGCAGAATAACACCACCAGTCAGTTCATTTAGCCCAAATTAAACTGATTAGTTATAGCCGAGTGAACATTGAATGCATGAATTCTCAAGGTGAAGGTAGAATAGCTGACACTATCCACTTGCATGTGGCACAAGCATTCTCGAGCTTCTTCCACTCCTTTTGCAACCAATATGGTATAAATGAGCACAATCAAGTTTTGCAAGCTCTTACCATCAAAATACTCGTAAGACACATGACTCAAAAAAAGAAGTTTGGAATCAAACTTAAGTAAGCTTACAAATGTAACAAGGGAGGGATTATTATTTTAGTGCCCTGTGCCAAGCATATGCAACAATGCTACTTGTTATCAGGAAAGGTTGGATTGTTTACCTTGTACTTATGTAGACTAATGCTTAAATAAATATCTCTTGCTTTGGTTTTAGCATAAGGAATTCTCAAATTTTATAGATTTCAAATATGGTCTAAAAGATTTTGTTTAAATTTTTTTTTTTTTTTTAAAATTTAGGGGTTTGCTATTAGGAAACTGATCTCATATTAGTTGATGCATAACTAAGTTAAAAACAATTCGCTTCCTCCCTCACTACAAAAGGTCAACATCTCCAGTGAATTTGAATGACCATCTATAGTTACTTCTACCGATATTGGATTATAGTTAATAAATAGAGTTAAGTCAATAAATTTTCTTGTAACTTGTTGTAGGGGGGTCAACCATATTTTAGTAAGAAACTCAGTTTTTTTTTCTCTACACTTTCTTATCCAACACATTATCTGGATAATATAGTTGTAGTATTTCTCTAAGAACCAAATTAACCCTTAGAAAAATGAATTAATTAAACTTGGCAAATTTTAAATAGCCTAGTGTCATAGACTTAGACTTCAATTAAGCACAACGTGTGACACTTGACAACTCACTCACAAATCTTTCCCGATTTTGCAAGCAATTAAGCCTTTTTAACACTAGATCACTAAGGGAATATTGGATGTAAGAAAGACACAAGAGAATTTCTTAAGTAAGCTTTTATAGTTCAAGACTTGGAAGATTTGCTTGATGATTTTTACAAATGAATGCCCTTTTATTTATACTATCCATCTAGGGGTTAATAGATAAATAGTAGTTTCCATACAATTCCCTACTTATTTATAAATAAGTAATCTTTCTAGAATATTCTACGCAACTAAAATATTCCAAGAACCTTTCATGCAAATCTATGGGATTCTAAGGTCATCCAAGAAATTCTCCATATATTTCTAGAATATTCCTCGAAGGACTAGTGTTCTTCCAATGTAAGTCTTCCACATGGACAACATTATGCCACTTGGTGCCTAAGTGGCGTGATTACATGGTAGGTCATCAAACTCTCCTCCAACTTATATTGCGACGACCACGGGGTATTGTTGCTGGATGAACTCTCAAATTTGGTCTTTGAATTTCTACAAGTCTTTATATCATTCCCATGTGGCTTCTTCCAGTGATTGTCCCTTCTAGTGGATGAGGAACATGGTAGTGGTTTGTTGCCCTATTTTCCGCTTAGCTTGGTAGTCAATAAAAGCCTCAATTTCCCGATAATGAAAGGTAGTGATGGTAATTGGTTCCTGACTTGACTAACTTCGGTTGGGATCATCTTTGTAATCACAGCATGGTTTGAGTCCACTGGCATGAAAGATGGGTTGACCTTGAGATGAGATGGTAAATCTAACTTACATGAGATTTTCCCATATTGGCAACCATCCTAAACGGTCCCTCATACTTTCATACCAAATTTTGGTGCACACCTTGCAGTTCCTTAAACTTCCTTGGGTTAAACATTACTAAAACTATGTCCCCAATTTTATGATCGGAGGGACTACGCTTGCAGTTGTAAAACTTCTTGATCTTCGTTGTTTCCTTGTCCAAGTAGGACATAGCAGTATTAATTAGTTCCTCTTATGGCCATATAGTAAGCCCTCAAATTCGGTCGTTAGTGATTGTGGAGTTTTTGGTTGCTGGCCTATGGCAAGTTATATGAAAATTGGACTATGTCTAATAATATTGCCCAATCTTTCTTACGTGAACTCACAAAGTGCTTTAGGCAGCACTCTAATAAGGCATTGACCCATTCTGTCTGTCCATCCGTCTGTGAGTGAAAACTAGTGGAGAAATGCAACTGTGTGACAAGCATATCGATCAACTCTCTCCAAGAGTTTCCCGTAAAATGTGGGTCTCAATTGCGGACGATTGCCTCGAGAAAACCTAATATTTTACAACGACCTTGAAGCATAATTTTGCAGCCTCTTTAGCAGTGCAACATGCTTTGGCGGGCATGAAGCTAACATACTTCAAAAACATGTCCACCATGACCATGATCGTTCTATATATCTTAGACTTTGGTAATCAGGTTATAAAGCCCATAGTCATACTCTCCCATAGGCACTCCACTATGGGTAGTGGTTCTAATAGTCCTGTACATTGTCGTTTCTCTATCTTATCTTATTGGCACACAAGACAAGTCCGCATATGACAATCTATGTCTTCTCACATGCGCGACCAATAGTAGATTGAATCGATCAATTCCCTTATGCGATGCTTCCCCGGGTGTCCTGTCCACGACGTGTTGTGGCTGTCCATTATAAAATGCCACCTAATAGTTCCAATCTTGGGCACATAGTTTTTTGATCTGACGGTGAGTAATAGTCCATATTCCATCCAGAAGTGCCTCATTTGCCTTGAGCAGCTAGCTCCATAAGTCATTTTTCTTCCGAATCATGTTGCATATCATCCTTAATAGAGTCTTGAATATCATAGAAGGTTGTGGTGATGACATTAAGCTCAAACTTTCTACTCAAAGTATCGGCCATAACATTTTTCCCTTGCCTAGTTTATACACTAACTCATAATCAAATTCGACTAAGAAATCTTGCCACCTTGGTTGCTTTGGTATGAGTTTCTTCTGTGAATGGAAATAGCTAGTGGTCCGTACCTTAGCCTCATCCATCCACAATTGATTTTGGCTAATGACGTTCCCCAAGAAGTGTACTTCCTGCTGGGAAAACTAACATTTCTCCTGCTTGATGTAAAGCTTGTTCTCTCGTAGGACTTGGAAAACATTTTTCAAGTTATCGATATGTTCCTCCACGATATTGTTATAGATGACTATGTCGTTTAGGTACACCACTACAAAATGATATAAGTATGGACGAAATATCTTGTTCATCGGTGTTCAAAAGGTAGAAGGTGTGTTGGTCAATCTGAAGGGCATCACCAATCACTCAAAAGCTCCATATCTAGTGACACACATCGTCTTCGGCTCATTCCCTTCTTCTATGTGAACTTGGTAGTAGCCTCTTTGAAGGTCAACCTTGGTGAAGTACTTGGAATGTCCAAGTTTCTTGAACAAGTCAGCACAGAGCGGGATGGGGTATTTGTTCTTTATTGTCGCTTTGTTGAGCACGCGACAGTCTATGCATAAATGTGACAACCTATCTTTGTTCTTTCTAAATAGGATCGGTACACCATAGGTTGCTTTAGACGGCGGATGTGACCGGCTTTGAGAAACTCCTTCAACCTCTTCCTCAACTCCTCAATGTCGGTTGGATCCATGCGATATAGGGAATATGTGGGTGGCTTCGCTCTAGGCTCTAGTTCGATATTGTTGTCTACCTCACACCTAGGAGATAAGTGCCTTGTCAACTCTTCCAACATTGCATCTTTGTTCTCTTCTAGAACCTTCTCTATGCATAGTGGCAATGTCTCTTTAGTACCGTTATCTTCACCTAAACTCACAATAGTGGCTATTATCGTGCCCTATTTTTTTGAAATCGGGTTATGCAATGACATGACAACTCTTTTAGGATTAATTAAAAAAAGAGTCACCACCTAAAGAATTAAAGCCACGTTAGGACACCATTCTATCCTAATTACAAACAAAATTAATTAAAAGGGTCTGCAAAATCATAGATCGGGTAAGGGCTCATGTTATTTTAAAAGAAAACAGTTAAGAACCCTTCGAGGTCCATAAATGTGGGTCCCTACACAATCTTAAGAATTATGTGGGGATTAAACATGGAAAATAAGGTCACTATAAAATAAAGAATATAAAAAAAATATTTGATACGGGTTAATAAATTAAGCATGAATCCATTATTATCTAATTAATATAAGCCTTGGTGAATAAGATATTTAGACATGCAAACTTATTTTCTTTTAGACAAGCAAATTAAATCTATGCGAGTTAATAAAAATTGGCACATACAGAGCTAATGAAGCTACAAAAAATTCCAAATTCAATCGACCAAAGCTAGGTTTTCGAGTATCAAATAAATAAATAAGATATGTGAAATATTAACAGATAAAGAATGACAGATTGACCTGATCGCTTCTATTAAAATGCTTAAAATGTTTGGATAATATGAAATAAAAGGAAAAACTAAATATAAGTAAAATAAACACAAGGAGAAGAAAGGACAGATGAACTAACCTGATTGCTTCCAAATCAAAAGAATTAAAATATATCATGCAAATATAAATTTAAATAAATCAACAACATATAAAGTTAAAGTTGCTAGAGAGAGAAAGAGAGAGAAATATGACAAGGCTAAAATAAGCCCAATACGGTGTTACTCCCTCTATTCCATTTTTTATAATCGACTCTTTTAAATGACTTAAGAAAAGACAAAAAAAAATACTTTTAAATTTTTTTATTCAAGAGTACTAACTAAAATATTTTGATATTTAAAAAAATCATGTGAAGCTAAAATATAAGTATATTTTTTTTATATTAAGATTGTATGAAAGTATGTTGATAAGTTAACATAATAATAAATTTTTCATGTTTTTAAGACTTTTAAAGGGTGATTTACAATTAGAATGGGAGGGAATAAGGAGTTGGCTTATTTTTGTAAAGCTATATGTGCGCTTCATACAAGAAGTTAGCTATAGTTTATTTGTTTTTCATTATTTCCAAAAATGTACCTGATACCCCTTTTGGGGTGACATCAATTCCACTTTAGCTCGGCTTCTCACATTGACTTCTCCACTTGCCATGATTGAATTCCAAGCAACGCCGTTGCAGTATACTGTACGTGCAAAGAATATTCAAAGGGGTGAGTGTATGTTTGTTCTTAGTACCTTAAATTAAAATACTAAAGTAATAAAGGTACTATTATAAAAAGTAAGTTTACAATGACAATAGAGTAAGACAGGATATCAAAAGAGATAATGAAGTAACTACCTTGAACATACCATAGATTATAATTCTAGCAAAGATCACAAACTGATTAAGTAACATTCAAAAAGCACACAAATTTGATGTAAGAACCGAAGTCCATACTTCGTGCAGCCACAAGAACAACAAAAACTTATAAGGTAGTACGTAAGAATATTATTGCATTTGAGAGTGTATGAGAGTGTTGTCCATGTTTAAGCGTGTGGATAGAATGGAAGGAGTCTTGTTTTTATAGTAAAATATAGAGGACACATCAATAAGTACAAAACTAGAGAAAAGGAAAGAAAATTATTCTACTCAATTAGACCCACATTCTTGGTATTTAATCAATGATATTATCATAACCATGCGAGTTTAAAAAATCCGCTTAATCAAATATGTTACTACGTCTAAGTTTTTCCAAAAAAAAAAGTAATAGCAAACATCAATGCATGGATTTTACTATGAATCAAGGTATTAAAATAGAGCGATTTAATAAGTAAAATAGTCAATTGACAATTAGAGATTACCATCGATCAATCTTTCATAATAAATAGATTGAAGGAAAGAATGATGAATGATCTTCTAATTTTGAAGTAGCCATGTTAATACAGTCAAATACTTCAGTCCAAAATAACAAGATTTAGAGACTGCCGTATTTGAAGGTCACATATTTATATTTACTTACCAGAACTAGCAAAAGTTTGCCAAGAACAATTAAGTCAAAGTTGTCCACACTAACTAAAAGAAAGAAAAGCTTCAGAATAAAATAAAGTCTATCAAGGAGAAGAATCATGTCAAAATTTATCAAGGATAGGTAAATATTAAGGTGTATCAATCGATTAAGGGAACAAAAATGGAAATAAGCATGAATCATGGAGATTTTCAGAATAATCAATCAATTCATTAGGCAAATAAATCAAATACGCATATTAAGACTTGCTACAATTGAATCAAGAAACTACAACTCAATTAGTGTTCTTAAAGAAAAACTCAAGGGCTTACTAACACTCATTTACAAAAGGGGTAGATTACATTCAAACAAAAATAGGAACACATAAGGCATAAAATGCACAAGTTTAGGAACTCAAAATCATAAGGAAATCATGCTAAAAAGTGATTTCATGATCATTATTGAATTTCATGTAGTGTAAGAATGCAACCATAACTATTATACTATAAAATATAAGGCAATTTAAGAAATTTGTTTAAAAGATAAGATAATCTAAAAAAAATGAACCTGGACAAATCTGTTAAGATCCGACTTCAATAGCCCTCAAAAACCTTAAGGCTTTGCCTGGTCTCGCTGGTCGGAGCGGCGGAGAAATGTTGCTCTTGTTGTCATTGTTGTTGATCTCGTCAGAGGAAGGATGATGGTTTGCTTGACTCGTCAAAGCCAAATGGCTTTTCACGATTGTTGTTTTGCCGGAATTTTTGGTTGGAACCAATGAGAAGAAGAGAAGGATACTGATTGAGGTTACACGGTGCGGCGCTTCGTAGGCTAGCAGGGATGAGAAAAGAGGCAGAGGGAAAGAGAAAAAGGTGGAAAGGGGTGACTGGTTTGGGTGGTGAAGTGGCTGCTATTCACTAGTGGTTGGAGAAGCGCCGTGAGGAAAGAGAATAAGGAGAGGGGCTCGCTTGGTTGTTGTCCCCACGAGTGAGGGTGGAGCAGCGGTTTCGTCGGTGGTCTTTGCCGACGATGGACGAAGTTGGGAGATAAGGGAGTGGCGCCTGGCATTTTCAAAGAGAACGGGGAGAAAAAATGAAAATAGGGTTAGGGTGTTAGGATATTTATATAGAAAAGTGGTGGGAGACTCGATCTTAGCTGTTGGATCAAGATGAGATGTGGGGTTTAGAATTAAAAGAATGGAACGGACGGTTGGGATTAAAGAAGAGATCTTGAGATTTAGATTGAGTTAATTGGTTCAAAATGGGCTAGAATTGAAATAAAATTGAGTAGAAAAGGCTACAAATTAAATAGATTGAATTAAAGGGGCTACAATTTAAATTATTTGGATGAAGATTTAATAAATTGTTATCCAATAAGTGGTTATACTACACATAATAAATAATTTTCATATAAGATAAATACACTTAAATATTATAGACGCTAAATACACAAGTAAATTAATTATTTCAAATTTAGCAATCGATAATAATAATAATAATAATAATAATAATAACAACAACAATGATTAATTTTTTTTTTTTGTAAATTATGAACACTAAAGTATATGATTAATTCGATAAAAAATAAACATAATTTTAAACATATAATAAAGATATAGGTTTTAAAATACATATTTAATCAAAAAAACAATTCGTAAAGGCTTATAGGTCGGTCAAAATTTGGTGTCAACAACTGCCATCTTTGCTCGATAATGAAGGACGAATTGGTAGGCAAAGACGTTGACTAAGTAGCAAATTTTGTCTGACTAATGAAAAGATGTTAGTGGGATCAAATGCAACGATAAGTAATTGTGAAAAAAAGAAGAAAGTGTGGTCGAGACTTTCGCCTTAAGTCGCCTACATATCTCTGGTATTACGAGAATGAGGTTGTGTGTTATTCTAGATTTCAGAACGGGCTAAGCTTCTAAAAAAATGAAATAATAGTACTAGATTCAAATATAAGCGATAGTAGCTTGAGTATAAGATTAGATCTCAAGGCGGTATGAATAGTAAGGAAGATAAGAATGATTTAAGTTATGAGAGGAAAAAATCATATGAGTAGTCCGAAAATGAGAAGGCATTTAATTTATTGTAATAGATATATAAGTACGAAGTCATATCTGAAAGAAAAGTTGATCTCGTCTGCAATCTATCAGTCTTTGCAAACCTGGAGATTGTGATATGTTTAAATAAAATGATTAGGACATATATAGCGATTAAATGGTAAAATAATTTATAAACATGATGCAATTTTCTTTAATACATCGCATTCGAAAAAAGGCTAGAAAGGGTCAAATGGGTAAGTCATGAACCAAAAATGGACAGTGGACCTTTCACGGATCCCTAGAAGGGCCATGTAAGGGACCACAGTCCATCAAAGGGCTCGTGAACAATTTACAGAACCTGCCTCAGGCAGGGGTCACCCTGACAGTGCCCCAGACAGCCCATGGTGATCTTGACGGCCCGTCAAATGGGTCGTACAAGTCACCCATTGAGTAAGGTGTCATCCAAGGTCACTGTAAATGGACCACAAACGTCTAAATGGTCCGTGAAGCTTCACACAGACCGTGAAGTTTCACACAGACCGTGAAGTCGTCCGTGAAGGAGACTTGTCAGACATAGAATTTTGGGTCAACTTCAATGATCATATCTTTCGGTACAAAATGAATTAGGTGGCCCATGACCTATCAAATTAAAGATATTTGAGTCCTCTTTCCAACGCCACTAAGTTTGCCTAATTCGAAGCCCGGAGTAAAAAGTTATGTCCGTTTTAGTGAAGCCCTATTGGGCAGGGCATCTTCACGACCCACTTGACGGGCCATTATGATCTAGACAGCTCGTGAAGCCCTTCCAGAGAGGCATTTTGGCTGTTTTAAGTAAGGGTTATTTCAGTATTTTCCCAATTGTTTTAACTCAATACTATGTCGTTTTACCTTCTGCCATATGCCCTATATAAACACTTTTACTCCCAAAATCTCCAGTTCAATTCATTCTCCTAAAATTTCCTAAACTTGACCAAATTCATCCTCTCTAAAAATCTTCTCTCTAGATCAAGGAAGAAGAAGAAGCTAGGGTTCTTCAAGTTCAAGTCTCCTTTATTCATCATTGCTGAGGGCTTTAATCAAGGTATGTAGGGAATTCATCAATGGGTTCCATTCACCCATTAAGTCCCCAAAGTTTTTTCAAATTCTCCGATTCAATCTTCAAAGATTTGATTAGATTTGCACTCAATTCCTCATGGGTTCTATTTGTATGGATTCAATTGCTTTATTATGATCTTATTTTGATGATTTGGACTTAACTACATGCATTACAACCAATTCCATGTGAACCCATGCATTGATCTATAAATTTTGACTATCAACCCTAATTTACATGAATTTATGAAGAAGCTTTGAAAGATGAAAGATGAATTTATGAAGAAGCTTGAAGCTATAAATATGATTTATGAAATTATTCATGTTTTTATGAAAGAAATGTTTATGACTCAAGTAAGATTATATATAGTATGTTTTATGAAGCTTGACCACATGACATGAATGACATCTAGATTTGTCCTTAATGATTTTCAGGTTATTTTCCTAAATTAGGTCTTGATTAGTATGATATTCGGATATGCAATCAATGATTATAGATCATGCTTTCAAAACTATTTCCATCAGTAGTAGGGCATCTCTAGAATGAAGTGAATGACTATGGGCCTTAAAACAATATTTTCAATCCCCCCTCCCCCCTCCCCAAATAATTTTGAGAAAATCTTTGGCCAAATGAGTCCTAATATCTTCATTAAAGTATTAATAAGTTATAAAAATCTTGTAAAATTTAAACAATACACTAATATATCATAGCTAAATTTTTCATTAATATTAAAGCATTTAGGAAGAAAATAAAATATATTTTATCAATTTCTAATTTAAATCGGATGTCCTTGAACATGCGGAATGTTACGATAAAACTCTTAAATTTATACCATAAGCGTTAGACACAAGACGATAAATAACCTCCTTCTGCTTCGCCATTTTTCTTAGTCTTCTGCTTTGTCTTCTTTTTCGTCTTTTTTTTTAATTTGACGTACTGCAAATGTGAATTGTTTTAAGTTAATTATATATCAAATTATTTAGTATAAATGTATGGATTTTACTATATATTAAGGTATTGAAATAGTGTGATTTAATAAGGAAAATAGTCAATTGACAATTAGAGATTACCATTGATGAATCTATCATAATAAATAGATAGACGGAAAGAATCATGAATGATCTTCTAATTTTGAAGGAGGCATGTTAATAAAGTCAAAGACTTCAGTCCAAAATAACATGATTTAGAGACTGCCATATTTGAAGGTCACATATGTATATTTACTTACCATAACTAGCAAAAGTTTGCCAAGAAACAATTAAATCAAAGCTGTCCACATTAACTAAAACAAAGAAAAGTTGGAGAATAAAATAAAGTCTATCAAGGAGAAGAATCATGTCAAACTTTATCAAGGATAGGTAAATATTAAGGTGTATCAATCGATTAAGGGAACAAAAATGGAAAGAAGCATGAATCATGTAGATTTTCAGTATAATCAATCAATTCATTAAGCAAATAAATCACATACGCATATTAAGACTTGCTACAGTTGAATCACGAAACCACAACTCAATCGGTGTTCTTAAAGAAAAACTCAAGGGCTTACTAACACTCATTTACAAAAGGGGTAGATTACATTCAAACAAAAATAGAAACACACAAGGCAGAAAATGCACAAGTTTAGGAACTCAAAATCATAAGGAAATCATGCTAAGAAGAGATTTCATGATCATTATCGAATTTCATGTAGCGTAAGAATGCAATCATAACTACTATACTAAAAAATATAAGGCAATTATTTGTTTAAAAGATAAGATAATCTAAAAAAATGAACCTGGACACATCTGTTAAGATCCGACTTCAATAGCCTTCAAAAACCTTAAGGCTCTGCCTGGTCTCGCTGGTCGGAGCGGCGGAGAAACGATTCTCTTGTTGTCATTGTTGTCAAACTTGTCGGAGGAAGGATGATAGTTTACTTGATTCGTCGAAGCCAAATGGCTTTTCATGGTGGTTGTCCTGCCGTAATTTTGGACGAAACCAATGAGAAGAAGAGAAAGAAACGGATTGAGGTTGCACGGTGCGGCACTTCGCAGACTAGCAGGGATGAGAAATGAGGCAGAGGGAAAGAGAAAGGGGTGGATAGGGGCTACTTGTTTGGGTGGTGAAGTGCCTGCTATTCACTGGTGGTTGGAGAAGCCTCGTGAGGAAAGAGAAGAAGAAGAGGGGCTCTCTTGGTGGTTATCCCCGCCAGTGAGGGTGGAGCAGGGGTTTTGTCGGTGGTCTTTGCCGACGATGGATGAAATTAGGAGATTGGGGAGAGACGCCTGGCGTTTTCAAAGAGAACAAGGATAAAAAATGAAAATAAGGTTAGGGTGTTAGGATATTTATATAGGAAAGTTGTAGGAGACTCAATCTTAGCCGTTGGATCAAGATGATATTTGGGGTTGAGATTTAAAGGAATGGAACAGACGGTTGGGATTAAAGATGAGGTTTTGAGATTTAGATTGAGTTAACTGGTTCAAAATGGGCTAGATTTCAGATAAAATTGAGTAAAAGAGGCTACAAATTAAATAGATTGAATAAAAGGGGCTACAATTTCAATGATTTGGCGGAAGATTTAATAAATTGTTATCCAATAAAAGGTTATATTACACATAATAAATAATTTTCATATAAGATAAATACACTTAAATATTATAGACGTTAAATGCACAAGTAAAATAATTATTTCAAATTTAGCGATCGATAAATATAATAGTAGTAATAATAATTATAATAATAATAATAATAATAATAATAACAACAACAACAATGATAAAATAGTACTCCTTCCGTTTCACAAAGAATGGTCTAGTTTGACTTGAAATGGAGTTTAAGAAAATAAAGAAGATTTTTGAATCTTGTGGTCCTAAATTAAAGTTATGTCAAATGTACAAAACTGATCTTTAATCTTGTGGCCTTAAACATGTCACGTGGAAAGCTGAAATTAAAATGTTACCAAAAAAAGAAAGAGGTCATTCTTTTTGAAATAGACTAAAGAGGAAAGAAGGTCATTCCTTTTGAAACGGAGGGAGTAATTTTTTTTGTAAATTATGAACACTAAAGTATATGATTAATTAGATAAAATTAAACATAATTTTAAACATATAATAAAGAAACAATTCGGAAAGGCTTATAGGTCGGTCAAAATTGGGTGTCAACAACTGCCCATCTTTGCTCGATAATGAAGGATGAATTGGTAGGCTAAGACGTTGACTAAGTAGCAAATTTTGTCCGACTAACGAAAATATGTTAGTGGGATCAAATGAAACGATAAGTAATTGTGAAAAAAAGCAGAAGGTGTGGTCGATAATTTGGCCTGAAGTCACCTACATATCTCTGGTATTACAAGAATGAGGTTGTGTGTTACTCTAGATTTCGGAACGGACTAAGCTTCTAAAAAAATGATTTAACGGTACTAGATTCGAATAGAAGTGATAGTAGCTTGAGTATAAGATTAGATCTCAAGGTGGTATGAACAGTGTAAGGAAGATAAAAATGACTTAAGTTATGAGAGGAAAATATCATATGAGTAGTGCGAAAGATGCGAAGGCATTTAATTTATTGTAATAGATATATAAGTGCGAAAGTCATATCTAAAAGAAAAGTTGATCTCGTCTGCAATCTGTCAGTCTTTGCAAACCTGGTGATTGTGATATGTTTAAATAAAATGATTAGGACATATATAGCGATTAAATGGTAAAATAATTTATAAACATGTTGCAATTTTCTATAACACCTCGGATACGGAAAAAGGCTAGAAAGGGTCAAAAGGGTAAGTCACGAATCCAAAATGGATAGTGGACCCTTCACGGAGACCTAGACGGGCCGTGTAAGGGACCACGATCCATCAAAGGGTTCTTGAACAATTTCCAGAACCTACCTCAGGCAGGGGTCACCCTGACAGTGCCCCAAACGGCCCGTGATAATCTTGATGGCCCGTCAAATGGGCCGTACAAGTCACCCATTCAGTAGGGTGTCATCCAAGGTCACTGTAAAAGGACCACAAATGTCTAAACGGTCCGTGAAGTTGTCCGTGAAGGAGACTTGTCAGACTTAGAATTTTGGGTCAACTTCAATAATCATATCTTTCAGTACAAAATGAATTAGGTGGCCTGTGACCTATCAAGTTAAAGATATTTGAGTCCTCTTTCCAACGCCACCAAGTTGCCTGATTCGAAGCCCGAAGTAAAAGGTTAGGTCTATTTTAGTGAAGCACTATTGGGCAGGATATCTTCATGACCCACTTGATGGACCATCATGATGTGAACCCCTTCCAGAGAGGCATTTTGGCAGTTTTAAGTCAGGGTTGTTTCAATAATTTCCCAATTGTTTTAACTCAATACTATGTCATTTTACCTTCTGTCATATGCCCTATATAAACACTTTTACCCCTAAAATCTCCCAATTCAATTTATTTTCCTAAAATTCCCTAAACTTGACCAAATTCATCCTCCCTAAAAGTCTTCTCTCTAGATCAAGGAAGAAGAATGTCATGCCTCGAGCCTTCACCCTGGGAGGGACTGGCAATCTAGAACCATTTCTGGCCCCAAGCGAACCCTTGGCTTAACTAGACTCTCAACGAAAGACTTTAAGCATTAAAAAGAGAATTCAAATGCAAGATAACTCAACTCTCTCAAACTAAACTCAGAATGTTTTAGAAATAAACATTTAACTTAGCCAAAATGGCAACTCAAGTCTCAACATAAACCAATAACAGGATAACAACAAATGAACTAACTAACTGTCTATGAATCCTCTAACAACTGAGATGGACGTTGGGATAAGATCCACGACATCCTAATGAACTAACTATATAGCAGTAAAAAAGGGTCCTCCGAAAGCAAAGAGGCTCACCAACTAACTCTGAGTGCTCAACTGGATCAACGAGGCGTTGGATGATGATCCTGGTTACCTGTATCTACATCATAAAACGATGCAGGACAAATGGCATTAGTACATTGAATGTACGAGCATGCGAGGGGAAAACTAAGCATGACATAAACTTGAACTTAATTCTGAAAGAAACACTTACCTCAACTTTACTCAACTCATGGATACTCAATTCAATGCAGAAATAAACAACAATGAAGATGTAGTTTATAGAAAGCCTTTAAACAGTAAGAAATAACTTAATATACATATATAATAAAGTAATATAACATTGTGGAAGTTTTTCTAACCAACAACCATCACTTTGAGCTATGTGATAATACAACGTCTCGCCCACGCTGCCAGAACTGTCCTATAACTTGCCAGGATATAGAACGCCTCAACTAAGTGGATCCACTAGTCTATGCTAAAAAGCAGTAAGGAATCATCTAAAAAGTATGACCCTTTCTACCTACGATGACTACATGGTTTATGGAGACAATGAGTTGTTATGAACTCATACCCACATCGGTGCTCAATACTACTCCCAAAATACTCAGCTCATATATTTTAAAAATAAAAAACTCTTTCTGTGGTTTGAGATAATTACTCAAAAACTATCTCAAAAGCTCTCTTGGAAATCAGTGTTTCCTCTCTTGTTTAAATGTGAAAACATTTACTCTCTGGGAATACTTAGTTCCATATACTCTTTTTGAAGAAATGAACTTCATTTGTTACTCTTACTTAACTCAAAACTCAAGTCTTAAAACAAGTTAAAAGCATTTGTAAAAGACTTCCTGAAAAGACTCTATGAACTTTCTAGACTTAGCTCTTAACTTTCCTTGAATTTGAATTTATGGATTCAAGAATATGATTCACGTTTATGGATGATTTCTAGGTGTTTAGAAGTCATTTAGAGTAGTTAGAATCAATAGGAAGTGTTAGTACACTTTAAAAGGACTTAAACGGGCTAAATGACGAAAAACGGGTTGGGGCGGACGGACCTAGCGCACTGTCCTCGCCCCCAAAGTTCAGAGACAACTTTTTGGCACACTGTTGGCGCGTCGCCCCAGCCCTCCTAGCGCAACGAGGGTGCATTGCCCTATCTCTCCTAGCGCAATGGGGGCGCGTCGCGCCAAAATTGCCATATGCAAAACTGACGAACTTTTCCTCTCGTTTTCTGACCTTAATTCGATTAATTTCAATTTTTTTTCTCAACATCTCTTTAGATTTAGGTACCCAAAGCATACACACAAGAATCTAACTCAAAGAAACTCTAATAATCGACATTAAACTCTCAAGAAATCCTTTATCTCAAGCCAAATTCAAGAACGCCCATCAAGAACATTCAAACTTCCAATCTTTATAGGACGAATTCACACTGAAATAAACATGTTTGGCACGTGGGTGAACAAACCCAACGTTATGAAAGTCTCATATACCTCATAGGATCAAATCCTTGACGAAATCTGCAGTCAATTCCTTACGAAGTCGACGAATCTTGACTTTCCTCTTCTCTTCTCTTTTGAGTTCTTCTCTCTAAAGCCCTAACGTGAATTTTTAGTTGTGAATATTAAACCAATTCAGTTTTGACCCTAATTAATTCACTTAAAACGAAATAAATTAATTGGGTAAGGAAAAGACCATAATACCTTTCCAAAATCCGGTTTAGACTTTCCTTATCAAAACAACTCGACTTCAAATGGGTATATCTACTTCATACGAACTCGAAATTGAGCAAACTTAGTGGCGTTGGAAAGATAATTCGAATATATTTCTTAAGGTATCTTGTAGCACATCTAACTCATCTTGATCTAGGAGTTATGGTCATTTAAAGTTGACCCAAAACTCAAACTTAACATAACTTAAACAAATTTTCCATATTTTTCTTTCTTTCCAAAAATGGCTCTTTCTAATTCTAGCTCTTTCACTTAGCGAGGTGTTACAATATCTCCCCTTGGGAACATTCGTCCTCGAATAAGATTACTTTAAGCAGATTAAGGGTGTGACATCTAATATCTAGGTCAAACACCCAACAAGTAGAAATGTAAATACAACATGCCAACTTAAAATAAAAGCCAAGAAAAGGATTAGTACCTTGATTTGGAACTTTTCCGGATTTGAAGATGTCATGCCCCAAGCTACCCCCAAGACGCGGACACGAGACCTAGGATCACAAGTGACCCCAAGCTAACCCTGCTGGTGTAATCATGAGCATACTAAAGATAAACTGAGAAATAAAACTGATGCGGAAGCTAATAATAAGTGAATCTGAAATGACTAGAAGTGTTGGGACATTCCCCAGCTAAGTCTAGCAAAACTGAAATTAAAAGACTGAAATACTGAAAAGATAACATTGCTATTGTCCTCGAAGAATGAGGACTCTCTATTGATGCTGCTAAACTGGAAATCGGGGACCAATCTAAGCGTGATCTTGATGCTGAGAGCCTGAACCTATATCATGAGAACATGTAGCGCAGAGTATGCGTCAGTACTTGAAAGGTACTGAGCATGCAGGATAAAGTAGAGCTGAAATAAACATATAACTGAACAAACAATATAGCAAGGATATAATCTAAACATGATATATATACTGAATACTGAGCTAACTGAATGAAATGACCAAATTGATAACATGCTGAGACTAAATAATGACTGTACTGTAAATGTGGTCAATGCAATAGAATCTGACTGAACTGTGGGAGCTACTAATAACTGACAATAAAATCTGAGCTAAATGTGGAGTCTGATGTATACGCCATATCGAGAGGACCCAATACACCCGACCAAAGGTATAGAGGCATGCTAGCATGATTAATAAAATGATGCCCACAGACGGGACTTACAACCTACGTGGCTCGTAGTTCTGGGACTATATGGGTGACTGACCCTAGTCCAACTCGGTATTTTGCTACTCCCAATAGATTAAATGATTAACACATTATGACTGAATTCTGTACTATACTGGATAGCTCAAAACTGACATGCAACTAGGAAAGCACATTAATATACTGATAATGACACATTCAAAAACTAAGGTGTTTATATATGAAATAACTGAAGTATCTGACCTAGCATATGTAATTCAAGAAATAAAGAAATATATAGCTAGGGTTCTAAATTTTTTTCTAGAAACCAAGTAATAACATGATAATCTGATTTGGAACATTTAAATAACTAATTCATGATAATCTGCTGAAGTTCTAGAAACCCTAGGCCTAGTTAATAGTAGGGAAGCAAGAATCTGACTGAATTCTAGGGACCTAATGGGTGAAGGGACCCACATACCTGGTTGACGAATTTCCACGGTAGAAAATCTTTTTGATTTCGGGGTTGTAACTGATGGAAATCTTGTTGTGTTCTTGAACTAGGGTTCTTTGACTTCTTTCTTCTCTTAGCGTTCTAATTTTCTAAGTTTTGATTAATGATTTGAGTTAGGTAAGTTCTAGTTATGTTTCTAGGATTAAACTGACTAAAACCTTATAATTTAGGGTCTAAACGACGTAGTCTAGGGGTCAAACGAATAAGGAAAAGGCCAAAAGACCCCGACTTAACTGCTGTCGGAGTGATTGATGGGCGGGACTGACGGACTGCCAATTGACTGACGGTCTATGCTGGTCGACCATCATTCGCGATTGAGGGCTAAAATCTGGGGTGTCGATCCACGGACACGTACCACGGTCCCTGACTTGACCTACGGACCATAGGTCCGGTCGTGGGTCAACACTTAGCCGAATTTTTGGGCAGAGTTTTGGGGGAGGCTACAGGTGTGAACCACGGACCACCAGCACGAACCGTGGGTCACCCTACGGTCCGTAGGTGGCACCTGTAGCTTTCGAAATCTACAATTTGGTTTGTTTCGGATACAGGGTGTTACATTATCTCCCCCTTAGAAACATTCGTACTTGAATGAAGACTGAACTAGTTGAAATGGAGGGGATGAGCTGCAACCTTACCACTAAACACTGGAAGTTGATTTCTTACTGAACTAAGTTCCAAAACTTGCAAATACTCTAAAAATGCAAGTACAAACTGAAGGAACATGATACTAAGACTGATTCTACGCATGAATAACTGAAAAACTGAAGAGGAACTAATACCTCAAGCTGGAGTGGAATCGGAAGGAAAGAGATGAGGATACTTGCACTTCATGGTTGCTTCTGCTTCCCATGTAGCTCCCTCTACGGATTGACTCCTCCACCAAACCTTGACTGAACGACTTCTTTTGTTTCTCAATCTTCTAACCCGACGATCAAGAATCTCAAGTGGTACATCCTCATACGAAAGACTATCTTTCACGGTCACACTCTCTAATGGTACTACGGATGCTGGGTCACCCACACACTTTTTCAGTAGTGAAATGTGAACGACTGGATGCATTGCTGCTAATTTTGCTGGCAACTCTAACTCATAAGCCACTTTACCAATCCTTTTCAGAATCTTGTAAGGGTCTACATATCTAGGACTGAGCTTCCCTTTCTTGCCAAATCTCATCACCCCTTTCATAGGAGACGCTTTCAAGAAAACCCAATCATCAACTTGGAACTCTAGTTCGCTTCTCCTTACATCTGCATAAGACTTCTGGAGACTCTGGGCTGTCTTAATTCTATCTCTAATGAATTGCACTTTCTCTATCGCATAAAGGACTGAGTCTGTCTTGCTTTTCCTTAACCCCCACTACCAATGGAGATTCTGATCCATTTTGAACTGTCACACCACTATATGATATGCTCATAAGATGAACTCCTAAACGAGCAAGCCTTTGAACATCCTTTGCTAACTCTTTTATTTCTTCCTCAATATGTGCTACAATACCCTTAGATAGTCTGCTAAGGGCATCTGCTACTACATTTGCCTTACCAGGATGGTAATGCACACTCATGTCATAATTCTTGAGGAACTCAAGTCATCTTCTCTGACGAAGATTCAACTCTTTCTGGGTGAACACATACTGAAGGCTCTTATGGTCTGTGAACACATCTACATGAACACCATACAAGTAATGTCTCCAAATTTTAAGCGCAAACACCACTGCTGGAAGCTCGAGGTCATGAGTTGGATAGTTCTTCTCATGCACCTTAAGTTGTCTTGAAGCATAAGCGATAACCTTACCTCGCTGCATCAACACATAACCTAGGCCGACTCTGAATGCATCACAATAAATCACATAACTATTTGAACCCTCTGGTAGAGTCAAAACATGAGTTGTAGTCAACATAGTTTTCAGTTCTGCAAAGCTTTTCTCACAATCATCTGACCACTGGAACTTGTACCTTTTTCTGAGTCAACTTAGTCAACAGAGAGTCTATGGATGAAAAATCCTTCCACGAACCTTATGTAATAACCCGCTAGACCCAAGAAACTTCTGATATCTGTAGGAGAGGTAGGTTTTGGGCCATTGTTTCACTGCTGTTATCTTCTGAAAATCCACTCGGATCCCTTCGTTAGACACAATGTGACCAAGGAAAGCAACGAATTGCAACCAAAACTCACATTTGCTAAACTTAGGGAATAACTGGTGATCCTTGAGAGTTTGCAGAAAAAATCTCAAGTGACTCGCATGTTCCTCCTCATTCCTAGAGTAAATGAGGATATCATCAATAAAGACGATAACAAAGAAGTCCAAGTACTGCTTGAACACTCTGTTCATCAAGGCTATAAAAGCTGTAGGAGCATTGGTTAGTCCAAATGAAATTACTACAAAATCATAATGACCATACCGAGTTCTGAAGGCTGTCTTTGGAATGTCACTATCTCTGACTTTAAGCTAATGATAACCCGATCTGAGGTCTATCTTTGAGAAATAACTAACACCCTGAAGTTGGTCAAACAAGTCATCAATCCTGGGGATGGGATACTTATTCTTGATTGTGACCTTGTTCAACTGCCTATAGTCAATGCACATCCTGAGAGAACCATCTTTCTTCTTCACGAACAATACTGGTGCACCCCATGGCGAAATACTAAGTCTGATGTAGCCCTTATCTAGAAGGTCTTTCAACTTCTCTTTTAATTCCTTAAGCTCTGCTGGAGCCATTCTGTAAGGAGGAATAGAAATAGGCTGGGTATCTGGAAGTAGATCAATTCCAATGTCAATTTCCCTTTCGAGAGGAACTCCGGGAAGATCTTTTGGAAACACTTGTGGAAACTCATTAACCACTGGAACTAACTTTAGAGTTGGGGTTTCGGAACTTGAATCCTTAACCCAAACTAGATGATAGAGATAACCCTTAGAGATCATCTTTCTATCCTTAAGGTAAGAAATGAATCGACCTATAGGCGCTAAGCTACTACCCTTCCATTCTAGGATTGGTTCTTCTGGAAACTAAAAGTAAACGATCCTGGTTTTACAATCTACTAAGGCATAACAAGAATATAACCAATCCATGCCTATAATGACATCAAAGTCTACCATTTCTAACTCTACAAGATCTGTTGAAGTGACTTTCTGTGAGACTGTGACAGGGTAATTTCTGTATACCCGTCTAGCTATAACTGGGTCACCGACTGGAGTAGAGACTGAAAAAGGTTCTGAGAGAGTTTCTGGACTAACATCGAATTTGACTGCTATATAAGGAGTTACAAAGGAAAAAGTAGCCCCTTGATCTAACAAAGCATAAACATCCAGATCAAAGACTCGTAATGTACCAGTGAGTACAATAAGAGAGTCTTCCTGATCCTGGCGAGCCTGGAGAGCATAGATCATATTTTGGCGCTGTCCGCCACCTGTACCAGATAAGTTACCCTGCTGAGTCGAGTGACTTGCTGGGGCCGCTGAAGTTGTGGACTGAGCTATACCATTTCCTCCGTGACCCTGTTTAGTAGGACAATCCCTCAATTTGTGACCAGACTGACCACACCCAAAGCATCATTCCTTTCCTGCAAGCCACTCGCCTGGATGGTTCTTACCACACTTAGGGCAAGTTGGGTAGGTTTTGTTTTCTGAAATACTTCCTTGAGATTTAGAGCCTGCTGCCCTACCTTTATGATATTTTCTGAATTTAGAGGATGGAACACTAGCTGATGAAGGTGTTGGAGCTGAAAATTTTTGCTGACCTTGCGAGCGATTTCCACCACCCGATTTCTGCTGAGAATAGTCATAGTTCCAAGTCCTAGCCTTCGTGTTCTCCTTAGCCTGTTCCCTAAGCTTATCAACCTCAACCTGTTGAGCATGAGTCATGAGTCTAGAGATGCTCATATTTTCCAGCAACATAGCATTTCTACACTCTGTCTTCACCAAGTCTGACACTCCATATAGGAACTTATTCATCTGAACCCTGGAATCAGCAACCATGTGAGGAGCATACTTGGAAAATTTGGGTAAAATTGAGCCCATACTCTTGGACTGTCATGCTAACTTGCCTTAAGTTCATATATTCATGAGCTTTCGCCTCCCTTAGCTCTCTTGGGAAAAACCTGTCTAGGAAGGTCTCACTAAAGCAATCCCAAGTGATAGGAGCTGCATCTGTACCCCGTTCTCTTTCCACTGAGTATACCAGATATGAGCTACATCCTTAAGTTGGTAAGATGCTAACTCAACCCGATCATTCCCAGTTACGTGCGTCACTTCAAAGATCTTCTTGACCTCATCAATGAAGTTTTGAGGATCCTCACCAATCTGGGATCCTAAGAATTCTGGCGGATTCATCCTAACCAAATCTCTCACTCTAGCTGCAACTGACCCAACATTAACATCTGCTGGACCTGGAACCCGCTGATTGTTCTGGTTGGCCACACTCTGAGCCAACATCTAAATGGCATTTCAGAACTCTGCATTTGAAACTTCTTGATCTGGGACTGGAGGAGCTGCGTTTGCATTCCTGGCATTGTCATTCCTGGCGTTAGCTCTATGATGAGGCATGATCACTGAAACGTAGAACATCGAGTTAGAATAGAATTAGATCATACCTTATGCACGATAAGAGTAATAAGAAAATGAAGATTTTCCTAATACACTTTGTAGCCTCCCTCTCATTAGATGTGGTGCACACTACACACTCATGAAAAAGACTCTACCTAGTGCGGACTTTCAGACATCCTAGGACACTTAAACCTAGTTCTCTGATACCAAGTTTGTCACTCCCCGAGCTACCCCCATGACGCGGACACGGGACCTAGGATCACAAGTGACCCCAAGCTAACCCTGCTGGTATAATCATGAGCATACTAAAGATAAACTAAGAAATAAAACTGATGCAGCAGCTAATAATAAGTGAATCTGAAATGACGGGAGATACCCATACACTAAAACTAAATATCAAATCTGAGAGTTTAATTCAAAAGAAACATCAAACTCAAAGACTAACCTGAATCTAACTATGTCTGAAAATAGCCTCTAACTGACTAGAAGTGCTGGGACATGCCCCTGCTAAGTCTAGCAAAACTAAAACTAGAAGACTGAAATACTGAAAACATAACATGACTATTGTCCTTGAAGAATTAGGACTCTCCACTGATGCTACTAAAATGGAGATCGGGGACCGATCTAAGCGTGATCTGGATGCTGATAACCTAAACCTACATCACAAGAAGATGTAGCGCAGACTATGCGTTAGTACTTGAAAGGTACTGAGCATGCAGGATAGAGTAAAGCTGAAATAAACATATAACTGAACAAGCAATAAAGCAAGGATATAATCTGAACATGATATATATACTGAAGACTGAGCTAACTGAATGAAATGACCAAATTTATAACATGCTAAGACTAAATAATGACTGTAATGTAAATGTGGTCAATGCAATAGAATTTGACTGAACTATGGGAGCTATTAATAACTGACAATAAAACCACATGAGCTAAATGTGGAGTCTGATGTATACGCCCCATCGAGAGGACCCAATACACCCGGCCAAAGGTGTAAAGGCATGCTGGCGTGATCACTAACATGATGCCCACCGAGGGGACTTACAACCTATGTAGCTCGTAGTTCTGGGACTATATGGGTGACTGACCCTAGTCCAACTCGGTATTATGCTACTCCCAATAGATTAAATAATTAACACATTATGACTGAATTGTATAATATACTGGATAGCTCAAAACTAACATGCAACTAGGAATGCACATTAATATACTGATAATGACACATTCAAAAACTAAGTCATGTATATCTGAAATAACTGAAATATCTGACCTAGCATGTGTATTTCAAGAACAAAAGAAATACATAGCTAGGGTTCTAAAATTTATGCTAGAAACCAAGTAATAACATGATAATCTGATTTGGGACATTTACATAACTAATTCATGATAATCTACTTATGTTCTAGAAACCCTATGTCTAGTTAATAATAGGGAATCAAGACTTTGACTGAATTCTAGGAACCTAATGGGCGAAAATAACCCACTAGTGAAATCCCACATACCTGGTGACGAATTCCACGGAGAAATATTTCCATTTCAGGGGCTGGAGCTGATGGAATCTTGCTGCTATCTTGAACTAGGGTTCTTGGCTTCTTTCTCCTCTTAGCGTTCTTATTTTTCTAAGTTTTGATTAATGATCTGACTTAGGTAAGTTCTAGTTATGTTTCTAGGTTTAAACTAACTAAAACCTTAGAATTTAGGGTCTAAACGACGTAGTCTAGGGGTCAAACGAATAAGGAAAAGACCAAAAGACCCCCGACTTAACTGCTGTCGGAGTGATTGACGGACCGTCGATTGACTGACGGTTCGTGTTGGTCAACCGTTGTTCACGACTTAGGGCTAAAATCTGGGGCATCGATCCACGGACACGGACCATGGTTCGGTACCTGACCTACGGACCGTAGGTCCGGCCGTGGGTCAACACTTAGCCAAATGTTTGGGCAGATTTTTGGGGGAGGCGACATGTGTGAACCATGTACCACCAGCATGAACCGTGGGTCACCCTATGGTCCGTAGGTGGTGCCCGTAGGTTGCACCTGTAGCTTTTGAAATCTAAAATTTGGTTTGTTTCGGATACGTGTGTTACAGAAGAGATGTGGGTATCTTTTCTTCATATCCTCTTCAGCTTCCCAAGTAGCTTTATCAACACACTGATTTCTCCACAAAACTTTGACTGATGCTACCTCTTTTGTTCTCAACTTGCGAACTTGGAGATCTAGAATCTGAACAGGAATCTCCTCATATGATAAGCTCTCCTTGATACCAATATCTTCGGTAGGTATAATAAGTGAAGGATCACCCATGCACTTCTTTAACTTGGAGATGTGAAATACCGGATGAACTGTTGCTAACTCTAGTGGTAGCTCCAACTCATAAGCTACATTGCCAATCCTCTTGAATATTCTATAAGGACCAATATACCAAGGACTAAGCTTCCCCTTCTTACCAAATCTCGTAACACTTTTCATAGGTGAAATCTTTAAGATACCCAATCATCTACTTCAAACTCTAACTCCCTTCTCCTAACATCAGTGTAGGATTTCTGACGACTCTGCGCTGTTTTCAACCTCTCTTGAATAACTTTCACTTTCTCTATAGCTTGATGAACTAAGTCTGGTCCTATCAACCCAGCTTCACCAACCTCGAACCATCGAATTGGAGATCTGCATCTTCTCTCATAGAGAGTTTCATAAGGAGCCATCTGAATGCTAGAATGGTAACTGTTGTTATAAGCAAACTCAATGAGAGGTAGGTGATCATCCCAATTACCTTTGAAATCAATCACACAAGCCCTCAACATATTTTATAAAGTTTGAATAGTGCGTTCTGCTTGGCCATCTGTCTGAGGATGAAAAGCAGTACTTAAGTTCACGTTTGAACCTAAGCCTTTCTGAAAAGATTTCCAGAACTGTACAGTAAATTGTGCCTCTCTATCTGATATAATCGAAACAGGGACTCCATGAAGTCTTACTACCTCTTGAATGTATAAATTGGCATAATCCTCTGCTGAATGGGTAGTCTTTATCGGCAAAAAGTGGGATGATTTTGTCGTTCTATCAACAATCACCCAAATAGAATCATATTGCCTGCGAGACCGTGGCAACCCAGTAATGAAGTCCATATTGATCATCTCCCATTTCCATTTCAGAATCTCTATATTCTGAGCCATACCACCGGGCCTTTGATGCTCTACCTTAACTTGTTGGCAATTCGAACACTTAGCAACAAACTCTGCGATACCTTTCTTCATACTACTCCACCAACAAACTTCTCTCAAGTCATGATACATCTTTGTGGAACCCAGATGAATGGAATATCTGGAGCTATGAGCTTCCTCCATGATCCTCTCTTGGAGTTCATGCACCCTTGGTACACGCAACCTACCTTGATACCTCAATGCGCCAACTCCCCCTTGTTCAAAAGCCATCACTTTTTGCTTATGAACACTTTCCTTCAATTTGAGAAAAATAGGATATTGGTCTTGTTTTTCTTTAACTTCAGACACTAATAATGATTCATCCCCATTCATCACCACTACTCCTCCTTCTGTGGAATCCATTAGTCGAACTCCTAATCGTGCAAGTTTATGCACATCTTTTTCCAACTCCTTCTTATCTTCCTCAAAATGGGCGGTACTACGCATAGATAATCTACTTAAGGCATCAACAACAACATTAGCCTTACCTGGGTGATAAAGAATACTCATGTCATAATCCTAGAGTAACTCTAACTACCTCGTATGTCTGAGATTAATCTCTTTTTGACTGAATACATACCGAAGACTCTTGTGATTAGTGAACACATCCACATGAGCACAATAAAGTTGATGACACCTTATTTTCAAAGCAAATACTACGACAGCCAACTCTAGATCATGGTTTGGGTAATTCTTCTCGTGAACTTTCAGCTGTCTGGAGGCATAAGCTATAACCTAGCCATTCTGCATCAACACACAACCCAAACCAACTCTGGACGCATCACAATATACCACAAAGCCTTGCGTACCTTCTTGTAAGGTCAATACTGGGGTAGTAGTCAACCGCCTTTTCAATTCCTGAAAGCTTTTCTCACAAGCTTCAGACCTTTGAAACTTCATTGTCTTCTGAGTCAACTTGTTCAAAGAGGACGAAATAGATGAGAACCCCTCTACAAACCTTGTATAATAGCTGACCAACCCCAAGAAACTCCTAATATCAGTTGGAGATATGAGTCTAGGCCAATTCTGCACTGCCTCTATTTTCTGAGTATCAACTCGAATCCCATCACCAGAAATAATATGGCCTAAGAAAGCCACAGACTCAAGCCAAAACTCACATTTAGAGAACTTAGCATACAACTCTCTATCCTTTAAAGTTTGGAGAACTATTTTGAGATGGCTAGCATGATCTTTCTCATTCCTCGAATAGATTAGAATATCATCAATGAACACGATAATAAACATAGCTAAATAAGGCTTGAATACTCTATTCATATGGTCCATGAACGTTGCAGGCGCATTAGTTAAACCGAATGACATGACCAAAAACTCATAATGACCATAACGGGTCCTGAGAGTTGTCTTTGGAATATCATATTCCCTTACTCTCAACTGATGGTATCAGAGGTCTATCTTAGAAAAACAAGTCACCCTGAAGCTAATCGAAAAGATCATCAATTCTCGGAAGAGGATATTTATTCTAGATGGTAACCTTGTTCAACTAGCGATGATCCATACACATTCTAAGGGAACTATCTTTCTTCCTCACAAATAAGTTCGGAGTGCCCTAAGGTGAGACACTTGGTAGAATTAAACCCTTATCAAGGAGATCTTTCAACTGCTCTTCCAACTCTAGATGGTAACCTTGTTCAACTAGCGATGATCCATACACATTCTAAGGGAACTATCTTTCTTCCTCACAAATAAGTTCGGAGTGCCCTAAGGTGAGACACTTGGTAGAATTAAACCCTTATCAAGGAGATCTTTCAACTGCTCTTCCAACTCTTTTAACTCTACTGGTGCCATTCAGTATGGCAGAACAGATGTAGGACGAGTATCTAGAAGAAGGTCTATACCGATGTCTATTTCTCTCTCATGAGGGACTACGGGTAGATCATCTAGAAAGACTTCTGGAGACTTTTTTACTACTGGAACTGACTGAATAAGAGGTATCTCTCAGGAAATTCACTTACAATAGGAACTGACTCAATAAGAGGTGTCTCAACACTAGAATCATTAACTCGGACTAAGTGATAGATACACCCCTTGGAAACTAACTTTCTCGCCTTAAGGTATGAAATAAAATGACTCTTAGGCACTGCTGAACTACTCCTCCACTCAATGACTGGCTCATTAGGAATTTGGAACCTAACAAATCGAGTTCTACAATCAATGAAGGCATAATAGGCATAAATCTAGTCCATACCTAGAATGACATCAAAATACTACCAAGTCTAACTCAACTAAATCAGCCATGGTGCTCTTGTGATTGATGGAAATGGTACAATCACGATAGACTCATTTAGCTAGAATAGACTCTCCAACAGGTGTAGAAACACGAAAGGCTCACAAAGTTTCTCAGGAAGAACATCAAAATCCATTGCAACATAGGGAGTCACAAAAGATAAACTTGCTCTTGGGTCTAGTAAAGCATAAACATCAAGAGTAAAGACTTTGATCATACCAGTGACAACATTCGGAGAATTCTCTTGCTCTTAATGACTAGTGATCGCATAAAGGCGGTTTGCTCCTCTTCCAGTACCGGAAGTAGCTCCTTTAGGTGCTGCCCTGTATGGTGGAGCAACTGAAGAATATTGTGCTCTATTGCCCCTATTTCCATTTCCTTTCTTTTTCTTAGGACATTCTTTCATGAAGTTACCCTTTTGACTGCATTTGAAACATCCAGTAGAGCCATCATGACAAGCACCTGGGTGGTTCCTACCACACTTAGCACATGTAGGAGCCCAATTACCTCCTTGTGCCACACTACCCTGAGACTGAGCAGGTCTAGCTCTGAAATTCGGCGAATTCTGACTATTATACTCACCTTTGTTCCTTGGTGCAAGTGTACTAGCAGATGATGGAGCAGGTTCCTTTTGCTTTTGTTGAAAGGAAAACCGGTTCACATTACTCCTTTGCTGCCCGAACTCATTCCTTGTCTTAGCTTTCTTGTTTTTGAATTCTTCTCTATTCGTGAACTTCTCTTTTATAACCTGCTGCACATAAATCATAAGTCTCGCTATGTCCATGTCTCCTATTAGCATCGCTGCCTTGCCCTCCTTACTTGATAGACGAGACAACCATCAACAAATAGACTCATCTTGCTTCTGATATCCGCAGCCATCTCCGCAACATGTTGAAAAAATTGGGTGAACCTCAAACTGTACTCATGAACACTCAGTGAATCCTGCTTAAATGTAAGGAATTCTTGTACCTTGGATTCTCTTAGTTCACGGGGAAAGAAACACCCTAAGAAAGACTCCTGAAACATAGCCCAACTCAAAATTGGTGCACCCTCAACTCTACCCTTCTTCTACTGGCCAAACCAATTCCTAGCAACACTCTTTAGTTGGTTTGCAACTAGTTCCACTCGCTCATCATCGACAACGTGCATAACCTCAAACACCTTCTGCAGTTTCTCAACAAAATTTTTCGGATCCTCAGTAGTGCTTGAACCAGTGAAGCTTGTAGGATTCATCCTCAAATATCACAGATTCTTGAAGTATCATTCACTTCCTATCGGTTCTCCCTCTACCCAGCTTGTTTGATCACAACTTGACTTAATATTCTGATCGCTTCCCTGAACTCAGCATTGGTGACTTCTGCTTGGGGTTGCACTTCAGGTGCATTAGGTACCCCTAGTTCCTCGACATTACGCCTATCAGGACGACCTCTAATAGCTCTTCGTAGAGGCATGATCAACTGAAAGACATGTGCAAGAACGAGTTAGAAGTAAACTTTATAGAGATTAACTCTATCACACAACATGAATATGAAAGAAGTGAGATAGTTCCTAAATGTTGCAGCCTTCTAATTATAGATGTGGTGCGCTTCACACTGATAACTAGGACTTTACAAACACGGCTTCATAAACTCCCTAGGACTCTTGAACTTTGTGCTCTGATACCAAGTTTGTCATGCCCTGAGCCTATACCCTGAGCGGGATTGGCACTCGAGAACCATTGATGGCCCCAAGCGAACCCTTGGCCTGGCTAGACTCTCAACGGATGACTTTAAGCATTAAAAAAATAATTCAAATGCAATATAACTCAACTGTATTAAATTAAACTCAAAATGTTTTAGAAATAAACATTTAACTTAGCCAAAATGGCAACTCAAGTCTCAACATAAACCAATAATAGGATAACGACAAATGAACTAACTAACTGTCTATGAAGCCTTTAACAACTAAGATGAACGTCGGGACAAGACCCATGACATCCTAATGAACTAACTATAAAGAAGTAAAAAGGGGTCCTCCGAAAGCAACAAGGCTCGCCAGCTGACTCTGAGTGCTCAACTAGATCAACAAGGCACTGGATGTTGATCTTGGTTATCTGTATCTGTATCATAAAATGATGCAGGCCAAATGGCATTAGTACATTGAATGTACGAGCATGCGAGGGGAAAACTAAACATGACATAATCTTGAACTGAATTCTTAAAGAAGCACTTAACTCAGCTTTACTTATGTAATGACCTTTTCTCGTCGTTATAGAAAAGCCAACGGGGGAAAATTTGGGGCCGGATTTTTTTTTTGTAGTATTTGGATTTTCCCAACCTTGTCCAGATTTGGACGAAATTGGAGTCATTGAGGTGTACGGAAATCTGGTAACAAATGGGAGAATATTGATGGGGGAGGGTTTTTGTTATAGATTCTATGGTGGAAACAACCCTAAAATGGATAATTGGGATCATAGGTTTAACCTAGGGTTCATAGAATTGTTAGTAATTCGGGTAATTAATGATTGTTTATTGATTCCCGTATTATATTGATTATTTGTAGACCAAGAACAAGCAGAACGAATCTGGAAAGAGAAGGATCAAGTTTCTTTGGGTTTCAAGCTTGTTTCGAGGTAGGTGATGGTTGTGATTCTATGATAGTGTGATGTATGCTTGTTCTTGCTTCATTATGATACTTGTATATGATGAATGTTTCAATGTTGATCACACTTGTTGTAAATGAGATAGATAATTGATGAATGTCATTAAATCATGACTTAAATGTATGATCTTGATGATATACTTGTGATTGTGGTGTATGAATGGGATCGGTTGCCACGTTCCGGTATTATAACTTGGATCGGTTTCCATGTTACAACATAAAAATAGGATCGGTTGCCACGTTTCGGCATAAATATGGGATCGGTTGCCACGTTCCGGCATAAATATGGGATCGGTTGCCACGTTCTGGAAGGCTAACTGTTTGGGTTTGGGTTCCATGAGAGGACCAATGATTTGACATAAAATGTGAAGTTGTTCGTTGTTCGTAAATGTTGATGATGTTGTATATGTTGATATGTATGCATGTGATTATGATGTTGCTTGACTTGTTTATGTTGCACTAGTGGGATAGCCGCGTGATCCTACCAGTACACTGTAGTTGTGTACTGATTCTGCACTTGCTCTTATTTTTGTTGAGTACAGGGCATCTTCAAGCGGCTATTGATAGACCTCGCTTAGAAGATCATTAATCGTCGTTCAAATTCAAGGGTGAGCCAATTCTTCCGGGGCTGCCATAAAATTCTCTTTCATCCATGTCCACCATTCCCGGACATAGACCTTTGTTTTAGTTAGATCATTAGTATGGGGTTGTATCCCTTCTTGTTTAGACTTGGTTCATTGTTAGAATGTTTTGGTACATTGACTTTCAGGTTCTAGGTTATTCTTCCGCATTGATAGTTATTATTGTTAGACTTTTGTTAGAGTTTATGGGAACTCTATTTTTATTTCCTTAGTGTTTGATTTAAATGCCTTAGTTTTTAGATTATTTGCTTGGTTTGGGTTGTAGTGGTGGTTCTCCCACCGAACTGTTAGTGTGGGTGTCAATCACGACGGTCTGGGTCATGAAAACTCAACTCATGGATACTCAATTCAATGCAGAAATAAACAACAATAAAGATGCAGTTTAAATAAAGCCTTTAAACAGTATAAAAACAACTCAATATACATATATAATAAAGTAATATAACTTTGTGGGAGTTTCTCTAACCGACAACCAGAACTGTCCTATAACTTGCCGGGATATAGAATGCTTCAACTAAGTGGATCCACTAGTCTATGCTAAAAAGCACTAAGGAATTATCTAAAAAGTATGACCATTTCTACCTACTATGGCTACATGGTTTATGGAGACATTGAGTTGTTATGAACTTGTCCCCACATCAGTGCTCAATATTATTCCCAAAATACTTAGCTCATATGTTTTAAAAATAAAAACTATTTCTGTGGTTTGAGATAATTACTCAAAAACTAGCTCAAAAGCTCTCTTGGAAATCAGTGTTTCCTCTCTTGTTTAAATGTGAAAACATTTACTCTTTGGGAATACTTAGTTCCATATACTCTTTTTGAAGAAATGAACTTCATTTGTTACTCTTACTTAACTCAAAACTCAAGTCTTAAAACAAGTTAAAAACATTTGTAAAAGACTTCCTGAAAAGACTCTATGAACTTTCTAGACTTAGCTCTTAACTTTCCTTGAATTAGAATTTATAGATTTAAGGTTACGATTCACGTTTATGGATGATTTCTAGGTGTTTAGAAGTCATTTTAGAGTAGTTAGAATCAATAGGAAGTGTTAGTACACTTTAGAAGGACTTAAACGGGCTAAACAATGTAAAACGGACCTGGCGCACAACTGGCGCGCCGCGCCAGCCCCCAAAGTTCAGAGACCACTTTTTGGCGCACTACTGGCGGGTCGCCCCAGCCCTCCTGGAGCAACGGGGGCGCGTCGCGCCAGCAAACTGACGAACTTTTCCTCTCGTTTTCTGACCTTAATTCGATTAATTTCGATTCTTTTTCTCAATATCTCTTTAGATTCAGGTACCCAAAGCAAACACACAAGAATCTAACTCAAAGCAACTCTAATAATCGACATTAAACTTTCAAGAACTCCTAAATCTCAACCCAAATTCAAGAACGAAAGCAATTCAAGAACACCCATAAAGAACATTCAAACTTCCAATCTTTTTAGGACGAATTCACATTGAAATAAACATGTTTGGCGTGTGGGTGAACAAACCCAATGTTATGAAAGTCTCACATACCTCGTAGGATCAAATCCTTGATGAAATCCGCAATCAATTCCTTACGAAGACGATGAATCTTGACTTTCCTCTTCCCTTCTCTCTTGAGTTCTTGTCTCTAAAGTCCTAACGTGAATTTTCAATTATGCAAACTGAACCAATTCAGTTTTGACCCTAATTAATTCACTTAAAACGAAATAAATTAATTTGGTGAGGAAAAGACCATAATACCTTTCCAAAACTTGGTTTAGACTTTCCTTATCTAAATAGCTCGACTTCAAATGGGCATATCTCCTTTATAGAACTCGAAATTGAGCAAACTCAGTGGCGTTGGAAAGATAATTCAAAGATATTTCCTAGGGTATCTTGTAGCATACCTAAATCATCTTGAGCTAGGAGATATGGTCATTTGAAGTTGACCCAAAACTCAAACTTAACAGAACTTAAACAAATTATCCAGATTTTTCATTCTTTCCAAAAATGGCTCTTTCTCATTCTAGCTCTTTCACTTAGCGAGGTGTTACAAAGAAGATGCTAGGGTTCTTCAAGTTCAAGTCTTCTTTATTCATCATTCCTTAAGGCTTTAATGAAGGTATGTAGGGAGTTCATCAATGGGTTCCATTCACCCATTGAGTCCCCAAAGTTTCTTCAAATTCTCCAATTCAATTTTCCAAGATTTGATTAGATTTTCACTCAATTCCTCATGGATTCTTTTTGGATGGATTCAATTGCTTTATTATGATCTTATTTTGATGATTTGGACTTAACTACATGCTTTTCAACCAATTCCATGTGAACTCATGCATTGATCTATGAATTTTGACTATGAACCCTAATTTACATGAATTTATGAAGAAGCTTTAAAAGATGAAAGATGAATATATGAAGAAGCTTGAAGCTATGAATATGTTTTATGAAATTATTCATGTTTTTATGAAAGAAATGTTTATGACTCAAGTAAGCTTATATATAATAGGCCAAACACATAAACAAATCCCTAAACTTGTTGGGGTTTTCCCCTCAGGTACCTCAACTACGTCATTTTCCTATTGAATTCTTGAACCACCCATAATTTGTTCCTTTTAAACACTGTGGGCTGATGTGGCACAAAACTTCCCCAAATATTTTTTGTTGATTGTGTGCGTGATATCCACCTTTCCCACGTGGAAATTGCAACCAATCAAACTTCAATCCATTTACACATCAACGCCACATAGTCATTTCCCAAACCTAAAAACCTAAAGCCCTTTCATTTTCCACCTAAAACACTTCTGACCTGAAGTGCAATGGTTCTAGATGAGAAAACCCTAAAAATTGGTCTTATTTCAGTGATATTTATGCTATTTACAAGTAAAATTCTCAGATTTAAAGTGATTTTGCAACAAAGGAACCTACGTCCAGGGTTGGATTGCGTCCATGAGGTCTTCATTTCTACAACGACCCCACATTGACATAGCACATTTGCAGTTGAAGAAGAAGAAATCTATGAACAAGATAACTTCGACATTAGAACTTGATGATTAAGAATAAATCAATGAAGAAGAGATATATTTTGATGAGCAGCTCTAACTTAATGATGAAGAGAAATAAAAGAGGAGAAATAAGATAAAAAGGGGAGAAATTAGGGTTAAAAGGGGAATAAGAGCGTTGGTGAGTGGTTCAGGGATCCACATCAACGCCTTCAAAACGTCTTCATGCGCTCAAGCGGCGTGAGATCACATTTTGTGCCACATCAGCCCACAGTGTTTAAAACGAACAAATTATGGGTGGTTCAAGGATTCAATAGTAAAATGGCATAGTTGAGGTACCTAAGGGGAAAACCCAACAAGTTTAGGGTCCTGTTTATGAGTATGATGCTTGGCCAAATGACATGAATGACATCTAGATTTTCCCTCAATGCTTTTCAGGATATTTTCCTAAATTAGGTCTTGATTATTATGGTATCCGGATATGCAATTGTCAATTCCCCCCTGTTGACACCTAATTTTGGCCCTCCACAATATATATTAATCATCGAGCTTCTTAAATTTCCAATAATTTGAAACAATTGACTTTATAAAATTTAAAATACTTTCCGAGTCATTTTGAGTAATTTTGTTTTCTTTTAATTTTTTTTTTTTTACTAATATATATGTTTTACATAATTATGTATGTAATTATTATATTTTATGATTATTTGAAAATCATCTCAAAAAGATTTTAACTTAGGTAAGTATTATATTAAATTAGTTTAGTTAATTAATACTTATATTTTTGAGTTATTAGTTTACAACTAAGTTAATTATTTTATTTCGTTAAGATTGAGAAGCTCACTAATTAATCATATTAATTTATCTTATTTTATTATTAGCCGAGTTTACTAAATTTGATCAATTTGGCTACAATTGAAATTTATATGGCTATTGTGTAATGGCAATTTTAGCCATTCTTTTACCTCAATTCAATCCTTTGTAAAATAATTTAGGCTATTTTCCTAAAATCCCAAGTCAAATTAGCGACACCCAATTCAATACTCCCAACCCAATAACAATACAACCAGCGGCCCAATTCCTCAATACCATAATCGACCCCCCTGCGTCTTCTTCTCTAGAAAGTCGTGATCCAGAAGCACTGCCAGTCCAACAGTGCGTGACCCAGCAGCATTGATCCAGCAAAATTGAAACCCAGAACCTTGAAAACCAGCCCAGTCCAGCAGTGCGTGACCCAACAGCAGCGATCCAGCAAAATCGAAGCTCAGAACCTCGAAAACCAGCCCAGTCCAGCTGTAGAACGACCCAACAACCCGACGCGAGCAGTGTGTGTCCTCTCCGTACGAAGACATTCGAGAATCATCCAGATGTCTCCATCTCCGCACCTCAAGCGTCCTTGTTCCGAATCAGACGACAATAATCGATTTGCCGTTGAGAATTCGCACCAATTCCAGCTGGTTCAATCTTATCCTAAAAAGGATTTGAATTTCAAAAATTTGAATTTCACCTCATTGGTTTCATCCGTTTCCCCCCCAAATCAACCCTAGCTCCCCTCTATATCTTTACTTTTTCAGTATTAGGGTTGGAAAAAAGCTAGAGAAAATATTAAGAATTAGCTAGCATTTGAGAGGAAAAATTATACTTAACCAAAAGTTCTTGAAACCATTTTGTTCAATCTTTGCTCTTGTTTGCTTTGCTTTGTTCATTCAAGTTTCTCAGAGTCGTTTTTTGGTGGTGAAAGTTGTTGCTCATTCTAGCTCGTCGCCGTTCTAGTTCGCCGCCCGAAAAAAGGTATCGTCTTCTTCTTCTTCTTCATAATGTTCTTTCCAGCTCTTCTTCTATTTCGAAATGATTTTTTTAATGTTTAAAAAGCTTTTATTATGTGTTTGTGGCTGTTAGTTGGTATTTAGTTTATAATTTTTGATATGATGTATATTTTCTTAGTTGTTTCATCGAGTTAGTTGCAATATCGAGTTAAAGCTTTCGTGGATTTGTGCTCAATGTTGTGGCCTCTCTATTTATTGGGTTTGAGTTTTGTCGTGATTTTCCTTCTCATATGTTTGTTTAGTTATGTCAAATCTCTTCTCGTATTTTGCTGGCTTTAAGCCTCAAAAGCTCTATTCATTTATTTTACTACTGTTAATACTGTTTTCTCTTAAGAAATAAGGCAAAAGCTTGAAAACTGATTGATATGGAGGCTATATGTTGTGTTACAGATTATTTGTTTGATGCAACTGCTTGTTTTCCTCCCCATTTTCAAATCCCATGGTGTTACTCTCTATTTAGTTCTACACTCTTTTGTGCTAGGTGTTGCTGCCATGTATTTTCCTCTAAATATATGATATTCTTTCTACCTTAGCAAGTCTATGTTTGTTCTATCTTGCTATTTTGTTTTCTCTTGTTAAAGCCCATTCGTTTTAAGTTGCAGTTGATATTTCTTTAAGGATTTTAGTAGTATGATGTCATTTTGCCTTCTTGTTCCTTACAATCCTTCTAGTAAGCTTTTTTTAAGGGCTATATAAATTCATTCAATTTTTATAATTGGTATAATAATTTAACTGTGAATAATTGGTATTTAGTTTGCTGTGATGTGTTCTAAGTTTCCCTGTTATGACGTCATCTAATTTGTCAATTAACCTAAATTTTCTAACTACTCAGACCCTTTATCGTATAATATTGTGGAAATTCTCTTGTGCTACTTGTCCCTGCAGTGTGATTATTTTTCCCTTCGCACTTTGAATGGCCTAAATTAATTAGGTCTTGTGAAGATGTGCTTAAAGAATCGATGTTCAGGTTTCAAATTTGGTAACGTTAACTTTTAGTTGTTTGTTTGCCTACTATTATTTTGATTAATTTGTTTTGTAGTAAATGGGTTCTTTATCTTGGTCAATTCCGTATGATATTTCGTTTTCCTTGTGATATTTAAAGCGTGGAATAATAATTATGTGTATATCCAATTTGCTGATGTCATCCATATTTTGTGCTTTCTTTAATGAATGGATTGCACTGATTATTTTATATTTCTTTTGTGTTTGCATGTCAATCCCATTGAGTGAGTCCATTGGACTACTCCATTTCTCCGTATTTAATTTTGAGCGACGAAGGCCCAACAAATCCTTGATTGAGTCAGCCAACCTCAAAATTGAAGAACAATTCCATGAATTCGGCGTACAGGTGTTCGGAGCGGATTAAAAGGCTGGATATACACAATATACATTGATATACATCATCCGTATACGCTGTATATTGCATTAAAAATGGGCTAAATAGCCTCAAAATTTCAACTTTGTATTTTGTTGTTGGGCCTAAGACCTTTTTATTTTAATTATTATCTTGTTAGTTTAGGACAGGTGGGATTGGGCCTAAGGCCTAAAGGAAAAGTATTTCTTTTATTTTAGCCTAGGACAGGTACAAGTGGCTCAAATGGGCCAAAGGCCCAAAATGAAATTAGGCCCAAGTATTGACCCAGGTGAACAGATAACCAGACTTGGGTCCAAAACTCTCTTTCTCTTTATTTTATCTATTTCGTATTTGTTTAATTGTATAGTTGCTAGTCGATTTTAAGGTTTTCCTAATTCAATTTCCCCAAAAAGATAATCCTTTCTAGATTTTATAAAGACTAAATAATCATACTTATTTTACTACTTAAGTTACTTTGTAAAATATTTTATTTAAGTGAATCCTTTATACTATATCCCTTTCCCTTAAAAAATAATTCAAGGTTTAAGTTGTTTATTTTTAAGTTTTAAGATAGTTAGTTTTCTCAATTTTAGTTAAGTTGCTTATTTTCTTAAAACATTTAGCCAAATAGTTAATTACTGGATAACCGCATGTTAGCGGACATTTCGGGTGCTTTCAAACCCTTTCCGAAATGTTAATATGAATCCCGAACCCCCTTTAAATATTTTCATTAGATTTACTGTTTTAATCTTTTGAAAAAATAGTTTTCTTGATTTTTCTTTAGAAATTAAGTGGTGACTCTTAAAAACTTGTCGTTTTCTATTTTTTAAATAATACATAATGGCGACTGCGTTGGGGAATTGAAAGGGTTCTAACTTTAAAAATTGATTTATTTGGCTATTTGTATGAATTGTTTACTTGTTTTGATTTTAGTAAAATATAAATTGTGGAATTCTTGGCATTGATTCCGCCAAACGGCAAATAGTTTACATTAGAAAAAAAGGTGGTTACGTGGCTTTCCATGGCTGTACTTCCGAAAAGTACCTTTGAATTCTTTGAAGTGATAAACAAATAGTTGTCTTGTGGTCATCCAACGTCGTTTATTATACTTCACCCCGTAGTTTGTCCAACTTGGGTAACCAGGTCTTGTCTCAAAACCAACTCTTAGTCAACTAGCGTAGAGCGTAACCAAATCCCTTTTAGCGCATTGAACTAAGATAACCCAACACCCAAGGCGTGTTTGGCCCATTAGAATGACCACCTTGAGTCCAAAACGGCCATGACCTAAACGGACGATCATACTTATGTGTTAAATTTGAAGGATTTATACGTTGTTTGAAAAGTCATTGTCCCTTAGAATTGGAAGTAGATTTTAATAGTTTATTCCAGTTGAAGGAGGATTTTCGCAAGCTGCTATCCAAAAGGGATGGACATCCGGAGATGGAGAGAAGAAATGAAGAACGAAGGACCTTCCATGGAGACATAGTTTAGGATGGTACCTCTGCGTGGGATGTTTACTCTTTTCCCCATTATGTATCCCCATTTAGTTCTATTCATAAAGCTTGTATAAATTTGGGTTGTGAGGCAATTAAATGTTTCAAACGACATTATACGTCCTTCAAATCGTTAGGCCTACCTTTGGTGTAAAAGGGTCACATATTTGTTTAAAGTGCAATATTTGTTTATGTTATAACTGTTTATGTGATTATGTTGCTTTATTTGGAGATATTCTAGCTCACTCCTCTTCAAATTATCTTTAGAACCCCTAAGCACAAATATCAAGTCACTGACGAAAGTGCGTCCAAATACTCTTCGAGTTTTTTGTTTCTCAACAACATTCAAACTTCACCTTTTCAAATGTTACTCTCTCATTTTAGAAAAGATTTCACCGTCTCAAATCAAAAGAGATTCAAGTGAGTCAAACTACGTAGGACCTGAATTCTCCTCCGTGAGATACGTAGGCAGCCTTTCAAGGCTAGATCCCCATTTTTTAGAAATTCTATCTTTTCAACTCTTACAAAGAAATTAGAATTACATCTCAATTGAAAATCAAAAGTATTACAATGAAAGATACAAAAGGATTTTGGCTCAACGCAAGTCAATGTTCCTGATTCACTAATTCCAAAATCAAATGGATAAATTTATGTCTATTTAGTCATCTCCTATATTTGTGGGCTAATTTATCTTCGAATGAAGCGACTCTTGTGTGCTTATTACACTGTGTGTGATATCTTGTATTACCTATTACCTACAATAACTAACACATTTATCTTTTGAGTTATTGTTCTTTGTCAGGTACTCAAAACTGATTTGTGTTGAGAAATTGGTTGAACATTTAAAGATCCCAAATCCCCAATCGAAATTTGTTGATAGGAAAAGAAAAATGACCCAGAATAGTGAGAATACTAGCATGACTGAAGTTGTTTTAGTTCAGCCCCCTGCCGTTGAACAAAATGAGTTAATTGCATAGTTGATGCAACAAATTGCTTAAATACGGGTTGAACTTCAGAAAAAGAAAAAAATGTCAATTTCGGCTGTCGCCATCAATGCTTCAGGCGATGGAAGACCTCCACTCTACTTTCCTCCTTCGAATTCAAACTTGGAACATGTCCTAAATAACCCACCCTCCAACCCTGCTCAAAATTCCTCCACCATCGACTTAACCGCCCCTAACCCTTATCACGCCAGTACTTCATACCTAACACCACCTCCTCATCAAAGCCCGAATCCTAACCCTCAAATACTCCCTTCATCTCAAAGATTTAATGTCAACAATCCTCAAACATCCACTTTCATGTACCAGACCCCTGCAAAAGGCACTCAAAATCCACCAAACGCTCTACCCTTACCTCAAAAAGTCACTTTTGATATCCCAGTCCAAACCGAACCACACCTTCACTAAACTGCCTATTTCGAACTTGACCACTACGAAGAGAAGGAGAAGGAGTAGAGGGCCAAAGAGGAAAAGACTAAGCAGATCATGAAGGAAGAGATTGTGAAAGTGATAAAAAAACTTGATTACTCTTAAGAAGTAATGGGATTGAAGTACGAAAATTTATGCATTCATCCGGATTTGGACCTTCCGAAAGGGTTCAAAGTGCCAAAGTTCATCACTTTTAATGGAACCGGAAATCCTCTAGCACATCTTAAAGCTTATTGTGATCAACTCGTGGGAGTTGGCAAAAATGAAGCATTGTTGATGCGCCTCTTCAGTCGAAGTCTAAATAGAGAAGCTCTAGGGTGGTTTACATCGCCAGAATTAAAATAATGGACGAGTTGGAATGCACTCGCAAAGGATTTCAATGAAAGATTTGGACATAACATAGAAGCTACCCCTGATCACTACTATTTGGAGAAGATCAAACATAAGTCTACAGAAAACTATCGAGAGTACGGTCTTCGTTGGAGAAAAGAGGCTGCAAGAGTTCAACCTCCTATTTTTGAACGTGAAATCACTGAAATATTTATTCGAACACAAAAGCCTGAGTACTATGAAAGAATGTTGTGCATGATGGGACAAAAATTTGTTGAGGTCGTCAATGTGGGAGAAGCTTTAGAAGATGGTTTCAAGACTGGAACGGTCACAAACCTTATTGCATTGCGAGCTAATGACAAAGCTACTAGAATTAGTGATATAAATATGTCAAAAGGAAAAAAAGAAGAGGTATCTGTGGTGACGGCTACCCATATACAGTCGGCTCCACAAAGGAAATATCAAAATCACAATGTCAATCGGAAAACAATTCCTCGTCCAAACTTTAGGAAGTCTCCTAAAGTATTTACACCATTAAGGGAATCTCAAAGTCAACTTTATGAAAGGTTGAAAGCAATGGGTATGCTCCATCCAATAGAAGGAAGACCTTCAAATCCTTTGGGAAAATTTTACAGGGCTGACCACATATGTGCTTATCATTCAAGAGTTGTTGGACACGACACAGAATTGTTCAACCCTCAAGCACAAAATTCAAAACATGATCAACAATAATTTAATCAATATCGATTAAGCCTCCCCAAATGATAACTTATTGGACGTTAAAGAGTAAGTACAAGAAATTTCTGAACAGAGTCATTTGAAGATATTCGTCATCAAAGGTTGAAAAGAAGTATGCCTAGTATTGGCCAGATTTTTGCACATGAATTTATTGTTATGTTTCTTTGAAAATACACATTTAATCTCTTTCTGTCCATTTTATCGCACCTTCCCTTGTAATGAACTACGTTTGACTTGAATTCTCAAGAATGAGATACGTAGGTAGCCTATGTCGGCCTCAGTCAACCCTTTATTCAACTTTTAATATTTTCTTTATATTGAAACTATGTTTGACCTGATTCCTGCCTCAACGGGATACGTAGGCGCCACAATGGCTCGGTCATAATCCCCGTAAGATTTCATTTCTCTTTATAATGGAAACTTGGACAGAATTTTTGAGAGGATTTGAAGATAGACTTCTTTAATAAGTCAAGACTGAAGATCAAAATGCAACTTGGTTAGTTTTTGAGTGAATTTCAAAGAATTCAGCAAAATCAAATTTTCTAGAGAATCAAGTTGGCAACTGGGACAAAAATTTTGAGATCATCTAAACAATTCCACAAAAATGTCATTAGTTAAAGGACTTATACTTATGACTATTGAAGAAAATTGGGACAAAATTTTGAGAAGGGACCTCAAAATTCCTGAATGAGCAACCTCCGAAATGACAAAGGAAATTACAAGAGTTCTTCCATATTTTAGACTGGGACAAATTTTTTGAGGAGGGTCCTCAAAAATTCCATCAAAACTATCTTGCAAAGGACGGACGAGCGTGTAAGCCAACTGCATGAAGGAGCATGGAGACAAGACCAACACAAATCAATCTTTCAAACCAAGAATTTTTCTTTGGATGCAGGAACATCGAAGTCACAAAAATGGCAATGTGAAGCTGTCAAGTGCGACAAAAGGCGTCATTTACACCCATCGTGGCCTCATCAACATAATTTAGAAAACTTTCCATCTCATTTTATCTTCATTTCATTATGTTGCCTCAAGTAATTTATAAATAGTTCCTTTTATTTTACAGGAAGACAAACGCTAATAGATTATTGCAAAGTTTTAAGAAACAACATGTTGGAGGATCTCTATTGACGAGTCACGATCAAAGATACCATTAGACTCATCATAGCCTAATCTTGATAAGCCAAATGACTTAATATAACACTTTATCTCTGCTTATATTCTTCACTTCATCGTCGATACAAATGTTTGGTGTCAAGCTTTGCAGGTGATAGTATTCGTAAAGTCAGGATCATATGTGAAATCGACATCAAATCTGAAGATGATCAAAAGTGACACTATCTTAGAAGTGTTGCAAGGGGAAATCACCAAGTCCATCACATCAGAAAAGATGTTGGTGATCGCAATATCCTTATGGCAGTCGAAGTTATCAAATCATTACAAGTTTTCGATAGTGATTGAAGATGTCAGAAACAAACTCAAATTTTGTTGAGTTTGTCAAAGAAGACGGGATTGACTTAAATCTTCGTGTGAAAGAATTAAGTCATTCACCTCGATAGTTCAGTATTTTAAAGAGAGAATCGTAGTCACGACGTGCATATACATCGATATAGTTTTTTAATATGATTTGTCGCGTAGCAATTTCGACATACGTGTTTCTTGACAATGTTAGAGTCGAGATTCCAAAATTTGCTGGGTATCCACCCCATAAGTGGATTATGTGTTTTGATTGGCTGATCAAAGATTTTAGTATATAGTTTTGTTGGGCGATCCACTCCATACGTGGTTCGTATATTTGTTTATCCATTTCAGGTTCCTCTTTTGAACTATGTTAGAATATTATCAAGTCATCCACCTCGTTACAGTTGGAATACTATCGAGCCATCCACCTCGTTACAGTTGAAATATTATCGAGCCTCCACCTAGTTACAGTTGGAATATTATCAAGCATTCACCTCGTTATAGTTGGAATATTATCGAGCATCCACCTCGTTACTGTTGGAATATTATCGAGTCATCCACCTCGTTACAGTTGGAATATTATCGAGTCATCCACCTCGTTATAGTTGGATTATTATCGAGTCATCCACCTCGTTACAGTTTGATCATTATCAAGCTACATGGCTCATTACAGAGATCATCGGAGTTTGCCATGTACAAAGCAATGAATGACTTCTCCAAATCCTTAACAAATCATGAGTTGTAATGCGCATACGGTTTTCAAGAAATTATCATCTGTATTTTTCAAGGGAGAATTATCTTCATACATCACAAGAAAATCAGCATCGGCTGCATTATTTTCATTACAAGAACAACATCAAGAGAATCATCAACAATGATATCAAGAGAGTATCAACATATTACATCAACCTATTTTATTACTTTGACATAATAAAAAGAGTACATGGAAGATTATATTACAAATATAATATACGAGCTTTATTTTCTTTACGTCAAACTAGAGGAAGTTGACGTCAATGTCCAAGGAGAGCAATTAGTGACAACACGGTAAAAGACACTATCTCCTATTTGAATTACATTTTTATGCTAATGAGTTTTATCTCAGTCTTTGTCGAGAGCATCCAAAAGGATGAATTCTCAAAACAAACCAAAGGTGCAGACGACATAAAAAAAGATGCAGCACAACGTGGAACTTTTTCTTAGCAGTAAACTGGACATAGTCCGAAGAGGAGTATCAAACACTTAGGACATGAGCATAGGAACGACTTCCACCACAATCAAACCACACCCCTATTGGAAGGCATGTGGGTTTTTCTTTAGGTTTATCAATTTCGGTTTCGCATCCGGAAAAATTTAATTTTTCATCGGGAGCAACTTTCCAATCCGAGCGACAATGCACCAAGAGATTTGGAAATTATGTCCATGTAAGTTCTTACTTATGGATGTGAAGATCTCCACATTCATGCCTAAGAGGTTGCAAGCCTCTTTTTCATACTCGACTCATCTGTCACTCTTCCAGAACCAAAGGTCATCTAGCATACTAGATTTGCTTTTCAACTGACTGAGTCGAACTACAAGCAGACTGATTCCCTAAGTGGAGGGATATGTAGGCGGGTTCAATGTTGAAAACTCGGCTGTACTCCAACATTCGCTCTTAAATATTATTCCCAAGCATTCTTGTCTCTTCATAATTCTATATCGAGATGACTTTTGGTTTCTTTCAAAATCGTACGTTAAATCAAGAGAATCGAACTACAAGTGGCCTAAATTCTCATATAGCCTAAGATATGTAGGAAACTCATTTCCAGGTTTCGGCCATAATTCCAAAAGTCTGTACCAAAACCTCTTTTTTGAAAGATGAAGATGTGGTCGGTCAAAAATCGGATTTGTCAATTTCATTTTGCCTCAGATTTCTTTCATCAATCCAAGTCAAATGAGGGATAGTTGTTGACACACAATTTTGGCCCTCAACAATATAAATTAATCATCGAGCTTAAATTCCCAACGATTTGAAATAATTGACTTTATAAAATTCAAAATATTTTCTGAGTCATTTTGAGTAATTTTTTTAAAAATAATTTTTAACTAATATTTATGTTTTACATAATTATGTATATAATTATTATATTTTATGTTTATTCGAAAATCATCTCAATTTTTTTTAAACTTTGGTAAGTATTATATTAAATTAGTTTAGTTAATTAATACTTATATTTTTGAGTTATTAGTTTATAACTAAGTTAATTATTTTATTTCGTTAAGATTGAGAAGCTCACTAATTAATCATATTAATTTATCTTATTTAATTTTTAGCCGAGTTTACTAAATTTGATCAATTTGTCTACAATTGAAATTTATATGGCTATTGTGTAATTGCAATTTAAGCCATTCTTTTACCTCCATTCAATCCTTTGTAAAATAATTTGGGCTATTTTCCTAAAATCCCAAGTCAAATTAGCGACACCCAATTCAATACTCCCAACCCAATAACAATACAACCAGCGGCCCAATTCCTCAATACCAAAATCGACCCCCCTGCGTCTTCTTCTCCTGAAAGTCGCAACCCAGAAGCGCTGCCTTTCCAGCAGTGCGTGACCCAGTAGCAGCGATCCAGCAAAATCGAAGCCCAGAACCTCGAAAACCAGCCCAGTCCAGCTGTGGATCGACCCAGCAGCCCAACGTGAGCAGCACGTGTCCTCTCCGTACAAAGACGTTCGAGAATCATCCATATGTCTCCATCTCCACACCTCAAGCGTCCTTGTTCCGAATCAGACAACTATAATCGATTTGCCGTTGAGAATTCGTACCAATTCCAGCTGGTTCAGTCTTATCCTGAAGAGGATTCAAATTTCAAAAAATTGAATTGCATCCCATTGGTTTCACCCGTTTTCCCCCCCAAATCAACCTTAGCTCCCCTCTATATCTTTAGTTTTTAAGTATTAGGGTTGGAAAAAAGCTGGAGAAAATATTAAGAATTAGCTAGCATTTGAGAGGAAGAAATACACTTAACCAAAAGTTCTTGAAACTGTTTTGTTCAATCTTTGGTCTCGTTTTCTTTGCTTTGTTCATTCAACTCTCTCGGAGTCGTCTTTCGGTGGTGAAAGTTGCTGCTCGTTCTTGGTCGTCACCGTTCTAGTTCGCTGCCCGAAAAAAGGTATCGTCTTCTTCTTCTTCTTCATAATGTTCTTTCCAGCTCTTTTTCTATTTCAAAATGATTTTTTTTAATGTTTGAAAAGCTTTTATTTCGTGTTTGTGGCTGTTAGTTGCTATTTACTTTATAATTTTCGATATGATATATATTTTCTTAGTCATTTCATCGAGTTAGTTGCAATATCGAGTTAAAGCTTTCGTGGATTTGTGCTCAATGTTGTGGCCTCTCTATTTATTGGATTTGAGTTTTGTCGTGATTTTCCTTCTCATATGTTTGTTTAGTTATGTCAAATCTCATCTCGTATTTCGCTGGCTTTAAGCCTCAAAAGCTCTATTCATTTATTTTGCTACTGCTAATACTATTTTCTCTTAAGAAATAAGGCAAAAGCTTGAAAACTGACTGATATGGAGGCTATATATTGTGTTACTGATTATTTGTTTGATGCAATTGCTTGTTTTCCTCCCCATATTCAAATCCCATGGTGTTACTCTCTATTTAGTTCTACACTCTTTTGTGCTAGGTGTTGCTACCATGTATTTTCCTCTAAATATATGATATTCTTTCTACCTTAGCAAGTCTATGTTTGTTCTATCTTGCTATTTTGTTTTCTCTTGTTAAAGCCCATTTGTTTTAAGTTGCAGTTGATATTTCTTTAAGGATTTTAAGTAGTATGATGTCATTTTGCCGTCTTGTTCCTTATAATCCTTCTAGTAAGCTTTTTTTAGGGCTATATTAATTCATTCAATTTTATAATTGGTATAAGAAGTTAACTGTGAATAATTGGTATTTAGTTTGTTGTGATTTGTTCTAAGTTTCGCTTTTATGACGTCATCTAATTTGTCAATTAACCTAAGTTTTCTAACTACTCAGACCCTTTATCGTATAATATTGTCAAAATTTTCTTGTGCTACTTGTCCCTACAATGTGATTATTTTTCCCTTCACTCTTTGAATGGTCTAAATTAATTAGGTCTTGTGAAGCTGTGTTTAAAGTATCAATGTTCAGGTTTCAAATTTGGTAACGTTAACTTTTTGTTGTTTGTTTGCCTACTATTATTTTGATTAATTTGTTCCGCATTAAATGGGTTCTTTATTGTGGTCAATTCCGTATGATATTTCGTTTTCCTTGTGATGCTTAAGGCTTGGAAAAATAATTATGTGTTTATCCAATTTGCTGATGTCAACCATATTTTGTGCTTTCTATAATGAATGGATTGCATTGATTATTTTATATTTCTTTTGTGTTTGCGTGTGAATTTCGTTGAGTGAGTCCATTGGACTCCTCCATTTCTCCGTATTTCATTTTGGGCCACGAAGGCCTAACAAATCCTTTATTGAGTCAGCCAACCTTCATAATTGAAGAACAATTCCATGAATTCGGCGTACAGGTGTTCGGAACGGATTAAAAGGCTGGATATGCACAATATACAACGATATACATCAGCCATATAGGTTGTATATTGCATTAAAAATGGGCTAAATAGCCTCAAAATTTCAGCTCTGTATTTTGTTGTTAGGCCTAAGCCCTTTTCATTCTAATTATTATTTTGTTAGTTTAGGACAGGTGGGATTGGGCCTAAGGCCTAAAGGAAAAGTATATCTTTTATGTTAGCTTAGGACAGGTACAAGTGTCTCAAATGGGCCAAAGATCCAAATACTGGCCCAGGCGGACAGATAACCAGACTTGGGTCCAAAACTCTCTTTCTCTTTATTTTATCTATTTCGTATTTGTTTAATTGTTTATTTGCTAGTCGATTTAAAGGTTTTCCTAATTCAATTTCCCCAAAAAGATAATCGTTTCTAGATTTTCTAAAGACTAAATAATCATACTTATTTTACTACTTAAGCTACTTTGTAAAATATTTTATTTAAGTAGATCTTTTATACTATCTCCCTTTCCCTTAAAAAATAATTCAAGTTTTAAGTTGTTTATTTTTAAGTTTTAAGATAGTTAGTTTTCTCAATTTTAGTTAAGTTGCTTATTTTCTTAAAACATTTAGCCAAATAGTTAATTACTGGATAACCGCATGTTAGCGGACATTTCGAGTGGTTTCAAACCCTTCCCGAAATGTTAATATGAACCCCGAACCCCCTTTAAATATTTTCATTAGATTTACTGTTTTAATCTTTTGAAAAAATAGTTTTCTTTATTTTTCTTTAAAAATTAAGTGGCGACTCTTAAAAACCTGTCGTTTTTCTATTTTTTTAAATAAAACACCCCCCCCCCCCCAAATAATTTTGAGAATATCTATGGACAAATGAGTCCTAATATCTTCATTACAGTATTAATAAGTTATAAAAATCTTGTAAAATTTAATCCATACACTAATATATCATAGCTAATTTTTTCGTTAATATTAAAGCATTTAGGAAGAAAATAAAATATATCAATTTCTAATTTAAATCGGATGTCCCTGAACATGCGAAATGTTACGATAAAAGTCTCAAATTTAGATCATAAGCGTTAGACACAAGACGATAAATAACCTCCTTTTGCTTCGCCATTTTTCTTAGTCTTCTGCTTTGTCTCTTTCTTTGTTTTTTTTAAAATATTTGACGTATTGCAAACCTGAATTTTTTAAAGCAAATTATATGTCAAATTATTTAGTCCCTTATCTTATCTACAGGTCTGATAGGTTCATTGCATCAAAGAAAAGTTGTTCGCTTCCACAATGATAGCAATGGTTACAGACTTGCAGTGTTAACTACTGCTGTTGCTGCAAGAATGATCGGTGTTGAAGCCAGAGAGACTGGTGGCACTATTTGCTAAAGCTGCCTCAACAGAGTAATCATCCTACTAGCAATCTTCTCTGTCAGCTATTGAACAACGTTGATCGTGAACAACCTTGGCTTCAATCAGGTCAGCTTTTATAGGCAACATGAAAAACCTACCAAAAGGTATCAGATATGAGAATAGAAGAAATCATAACAAAGTTATTACAAAGTTCTCCTACAGTCTACAACAAGTAAAGGAAAGACTTTTGTAAATAAGTGAATACTATTCTATAAACTACACAACATGTGATTAATAGAACATCGAAGTAGAAAAGTACCTGGGCCGAGTCAATGCTGTCACAGACAAAATTACAAATCTTCCCTAATACTGAAACTTCATTATCATAGGTCATTATGTTCTCAGGTAGTACAACATTTAGATGCCTTAACAAAACATTGAGCCTTGATAGAGTCTCTGAGTAAGGGTAATAAAATGAAGTTAAAGTAGGAACACGTTACCTCTGCCCCCCATCCTTCTGCTTACCAACATAGGCATTAAATATGCTAAGAGCTCGTCAAAGAGGGGCAAGAAATATGCCTTGAATATTTTTATTGCTATACCCAATATTTCACCAGCCTATAAAGATTTCAAAATGATAAGCCTGATAATGCGAAAGACATGTTTAATGATAAACAGATCTACCACTTATTCTTGAGAAACAATCTTATGTTAAACATGCTTGGTCAAACACTTCTTTTTCTTGCTCATTTTCCTCCCTGAGCAATTCCCTTCTATGGGAATAAAAGTCTTCAGATTTTGCTCTCTCTAGTCATTTGCTTGTTCGACTTAATCACATCCACAGTGCTTCAGACCTGACCTGAAGTGCAGAGAAGAATACACAATAAGATTAAGATACTAAAGGTCATGAAAAGGAGTAACATTAAAATCATACTATATGTTTCAAGACGTAATTAGGATTAAACCGTTCAACAATCATACACATCTCTAGTAATTACTTGTCCCCCAATATATGTTCTGCCTCTCCCAAGTTTTAGGTCCAACTCATTTTTATTCAAGTTGTGTATGGATCAGATTGTTGAGTACACTTCGACTATTCCATGGGGTACTTTCTACTTCTCCAAGTAACTCTATTTTAACTCAGCTTATACAAGTAGACTATCAAATATACTGGAGTTTTGGAAGTCTAGCATCATTCTCTTGATAAGCTTGAATCTTTTATTAATCACACGTCAAAACTATGTACATATTGAGATGGTTCAACGACAGTCATTCATCAGATCAACTTAACTATCTGTACAAACAAATTTTTCTCACTTTACAACATAAGTATATATTGGATGAAGATGATGTTTTAATGATTGATACATTTATCTATCAGTTATTTTTTCTTTTGGATGCAGTTCACTATAAGTTCTGTAGAATTATTGATGTGCTTTCATTGAACTTATTTTAAAAAAAATAGTATACTGAAATAATTAACTGTTACAGTTTAAATTCTCATCCCATCCAGTCGTTGATATAGCCTTTTTCTTATTTTCAATTTGATAACTTTATGAAAATCTCAGAAGTCAAGTTTCATTCAAATTAGTTAATAATTAATCTTTTAACTGACTGTTTTTTACGTAAATGATAAGTAGAAAAGAGGTAGAAACCAGAATAAATAGTTCAATACCAACAAATGCAAGAATTATTTATTGCTATTGAAATATATATTCTAGTTCCTACCTCTTTTCTACTTATCATTTACCTAAAAACAGTCAGTCAAATCAATTAATTATTAACTAATTTGACTGGAACTTGACTTCGGTGATTTTCTTAAAGCCACTGAAATCGAAAATAAGAAAAAGTCTATATCAACCATTGGATCTGATAACCTATAAGTTAGTGTTGATACAACATAATATTTTCTAGTATTTGATTCAACCTATTTGAATCTTCCTTGAATGGATGATATCCACATAATGTTTTTCTGTAATCTTTTAGACCTTATTTGAAAGCTATAAAGTATAAGAATTGCTTATGCTCTATTCAAAGAAATATGTCTTTATTTAAACATTAGTTTACATAACTATGAGGCAGATAATTCAATATGTCCTGACAACAAGGAGCACTGTTGCATATGTTTGGTAAGGGGCACCTAAATTTCAGAATCCTTTCTTCCCTCAAGTTTGAAAACTTACTTAAGTTTGATTTAAACCTACTTTTTTTGGTCCATGTGTCTTAGGATGAGTATTTTGACGGTGAAGAAATGGAAAAATTAATTGTGGTCATTTATTCCATATCGATTGCATTACAGAGTGGAACAAGCTTGAGAACACTTTCCCATGCGCAAGAGGAGAGTTCCGGCTATGCTACCTTGAGAGTTAATGCATTTCAAGTTAACTTGGCTTCAACTAATATAATTTGAGTTTAAGAATACTTGCATCCACCAAAGGATATCTGTGAATTCTTGAATTTTTGTTGAAATAGCAGAAGATGGTTCGTCCCGTTCCATCATCTCTTCCACAACTAGGCTTGCAACTTCCCTGTCTTTCATGATCAGTTCCTCCAGATCTTCATCGGGTTCCATTACATCATTCCATTGGTCTTCCCATAGGGGATCATTCTCAGAATGATGATCATGGACATCATCAAGCATGAATTCGATTTCTGGAATCTTTTCTACGTCCTGTAAAAACAAAGTTGTATGAATTTTAAATTCAAAAAACTTTCATCATAAACTTGAATACAAATTTGGACACCAACACCTAGGGTGTCACACAAGTCCCCAGACTTGAATTTTTAATAAAATAAGAACATAACTTGATTTGCTTCTTTCTTTTGCAAACATTCAACTTAGAAACAATTGGTAATTTAGTTTTCTTTCCTTTGCTTGATTTTGTAAGAACCATTCTTGAAATCTTATGACTTATTGCTTTCCTTTTGAGTGCTAACAACTTCCATTTAGATATGATTTCCTTCTTCCAATTGGTAAAAAATGATATGATTTCCTTCTTCCATTTTTACCAAAGATTTCCTTGTACAAGAAATGAAAGTTGTTCAAAGAAACATCTATATAAGAAACTCTCATGTACAAAGGATTGATCAAAGAATCATTGGGAAAAAAAATTCTCCTAACCAAATCAATGTGGAACTCCAAATTTAGTTTGTTCTTTTCTCAATTTTGTGCAGTCCCGCCAAAATGCTCTTTTCTTGGTATAAAAGAATTCAAACGACAAGACACTTGATTCTGGAGAAACTAGACTTTTGGTACTACGACATATCCAAAAATCAACGTTAAACACCTTCCGGATTGACAGGAATAAAGTTTTGAAGTTGGGCCCCCAAATCTGGCAGTTCTTCTCACAGCTATGGGCAATCTCGCAAAAACATCATTTTCTTGGTGTAGGAGCTTTCAAATGACGATCTGGTTGATTCTCAAGACACTAGACTCGTAGTACTGTGACATATCAAAAAATCAATGTCAAACTCTTCCTGAATTGACAGAAAATGATTTTTGAAGTTGGTCTTCAAATTTTGCCGTTTTCCTCAGAGATTTGTGTTATTTAGATTTTCTTGTTTCTCTTTCTTGTAGGTAATGGTTATGATTGCATCTTTATTTATGCATTGACATGTTTCTTAAACACAGGAGATTGATGTTCAAGATCCAATTTGGCCGTAATTCAAAGCTTCGTGCTATTGGCACCACTATGTCAAACAAGATTGTTGTATTGCTGCTCATGTTTGTCATGCCATATTGAAGTGTCATGTACTTACTGCATGTGTTATTGGAAGTAGATTGTAACACCCCGTATTCGAAACAGACCAAAAATACAGATTTCGAAAAGTTGAAGGTGCAACTTACGGTCACCATCCACGGACCGTAGGTCAGACCACGGCCCGTGCTGGTGGTCCGTGGTTCACCAATGCAACCCCTCCCAGACCCAGCTCAGAAAATAGGCTAAGTCCCGACTCACGGACAGACCCACGGTCCGTAGATCAGACCACGGTCCGTGGTCTGTGTCCGTGGATCGAGACTTCCCCTACCCAGCCTCTGACACAAACTACGGT
>NW_006239287.1:145591-166025 GCF_000226075.1 Solanum tuberosum | reverse complement strand
TTTTAGTCTTTAGTTTCAGTTTTGCTAGATCTAGTTGGGGCATGTCCCAACATTTCTAGTCAGTTTAGAGGCTTATTTCAGACATAGATAGATTCAGCTTAGTATTGAGGTAATATATTTCTTTTGTATTAAACTCTCAGATTTGATATATTCAGTTATAGTATATGGGTATTTCCCATCTTTTCAGATTTATTTATGATTTAGCTTCCGCATCAGTTTATTATCTTTAGTATGCTCATGATCATGCCAGCAGGGTTAGCTTGGGATCACTTGTGGTCCTAGGTCCCGTGTCCGCGTCTCGGGGGTAGCTCGGGGCGTGACATAGATCAATCAAGAAAAATTGAAAACTTCGTGCAGTTGGCACCGATGACTCCAATATTTATTTCCTTTCATGTTTCTGAAAGAGCCTAAATCGCCTAAAATTGCACGAGTTGTTCACATGATTGGCGTGGAACCACTCGTCTCATCCTTACAATATTGGCAGAAAATTTCTTCGAGGCATTCACCTTCCTTGCGGCCTTGGTTGAGAGAACTTGTCATCTCCAATTTCATCCCTTTTTTGCGGCTCCACGAGAGAAACATTTGGAGTACTTTCATTTCATTTCCGGCGAGAAAGAACACATCGAGAGCATGGTGAGAAAAATACTTGATGTAGGAGCTTCAAACAATAACTAACTAGATTACAGGTAATCTTATGCTTCAAACTTCAGTGTGGATCGACATCTTTATTTCAATTTGTAGAAGATCTTGGACCATTCTTATGCCTTCTTGAGAAGTACATGGAGTTCTTATCCCTCACGACTTGTGATTCCAACTTTGCACACCTTTGCATGTATATTTATTTTCAAATGTAGGAGCAATGAAATTGCAAGACACTTGATCCAGCAGAAATAGAACTTAATGTATATCGACGCTAAACCATTTGATGTGTCAATTCCTTACTTCTTGGAAATAAAGGATCTTGGAGTGGTCAGACCCCCTTTTTGGAAACACTAGCGATAGTCTTTCAAACTTTAGCGAGCAAGTAGTTGGTGACCATTATTACTGCCTTGTGAAAAAAAAATCAAGTGTCAACATTCCATTCTTGGCGAGCGAGCACGTGGTGCATCTTATCCTTGAGTCTTGGCGATAAAGAGGTTAAGAGTGACCGCATTTCATCTGACTTGGAGAGATTGACATCACGATAAGCCCTTTCCGACTTCGGTGAATAAGTACTTGGCACCTATCCATTCCCAGATGTATGAGCAATAGAATTGCAATCTGCTTGATCCTTAAGAAACAAAATTCAACCTTCAAAATCATGAGATTCTTATTACATGGGAAAGACGACTCAAACAAATAAAGCATATGCAGAAGTCAAGGCCAAAGACTTTGTAGATTGGTACAGATGTTGCTTCAAAGTCAGCTCACAATTCTATCTTTCTCGGCTCTTCAGCTTCACGCATCTGTGGTAGAAAATTCATAACTAGAAGTGAGAGTATTGAAATCATGATTTTCTTATTTTGTTGGAAATACGACTCAAATATCTACAACATGTGTAAAAATAATGGCCAAAAGGTTTATGGATTTTCACAAATATGTCTTTGAAGTCTGCTCAGTTTATTTCAAAATCTGATGGTCTATTTCGCAGCTTGGAATGATCGTGGTAGAAACTTTATAACTTGACGTAGCAACCTCTGAATCACAAACTGATTTTTACGTTGCAAAGTAGACTCAAAGAACTGCAATATATGTAAAAATCACGGTCAAAACCTTTGCGTATTTTTTACAAATGCTCCTTTGAAGTCATCTAAGATGCCTTGCTTAACTCTTCTCCTTTGCTTTTCTGTGACGCATTTGAACTCATGTGCTAGCTACATAATTTTAAAGAGCTAGTGTGATGATTACACAATGCCACCAAACCCATGATCACACATTGACACCAAACCCTTTTTTTTACGCATGTGACTGAGCTTAGAGTGATTGGTCCAAGCGCCTATGTACCTCGCTGAAGAGGATCAAGTCATATCGTAGTTCAAAATGATGAGTTTTGTTTTCTGGGCCATACATAATTTATACTCTTGCGGGCCAGGAGTAACATGCAGTTTATGCTCATACATTAAGGAGTATTGTAACTTGTAGTTTTGGCTCGTACGTCGAAGAGCATTTCAACTTGCAGTTTAGGCTCGTGTGTCGAATAGCGTTTCAACTTGTAGTTTTGGCTCGTATGTCAAGAAGCATTTCAACTTGCAGTTTAGGCTCGTGCGTCGAGGAGTGTTTTAACTTGCAGTTTAGGCTCATGTGTTGAGGATTATTTCAACTTGCAATTTAGGCTTGTGCATCGAGGAACATTTCAACTTGTAGTTTTGGCTCGTATGTCAAGGAGCATTTCAACTTGCAGTTCAGGCTTGTGCGTCGAGGAGAATTTCAACTTGCAGTTTAGGCTCGTGCGTTGATGAGCATTTTAACTTGCAGTTTAGGCTCATGCGTTGATGAGCATTTCAACTTGCAGTTTAGGCTCGTGCGTCGAGGAGCGTTTCAACTTGTAGTTTTGGCTCGTATGTCAAGGAGCATTTCAACTTGCAGTTTAGGATCGTCCGTCGAGGAGCATTTTAGTGAAGAATTCCATCAATGTAACTGTCCTTCTAACCTCTTGTGATAAAGCATTTAATGTTCTTCAATTTGGTGTTGGATTTTATGCTTTCGCATTGCCGAAGCTGATTTGTACTTGATTTTATGTCGAGTTTTGAAAGTTAGAGTTTAGAAGTTCCTTGATGCTTTTTCCTTTTAAGGGTGACCAAAGTCCAAGTGTCACCACTCTCTTTATTGTAGAAGTTATCTACCTTGGATGTGTTTGTTGTTTTCTTCAAGGCTGAGACTTCAACTGGTTCAAAGCTCCCAAACTGTAGTATGATGACATCTTCTTCAATTTTGGGCGATACCACATGAAGTAGAACTTCTGAAATTGAATCATTTTTATGATCAAGTTTGACACTAGCATGGTTTGTCTCAGCTGTCTCACCATCGTCAATGGTGATCTTTCCCTCTCGTACCAATGTCATGATCTTTTCCTTCGGAATGAAGCACTTTGTGGTGTGATGACCGATAATGCGGTGAAATTTACAATACATAGGATCGTCGACACTATTAGATTTTTTGGGTCGCTTTGACTCTGGGAGTGCAATGACTTTCTTGGTCAGCAACTCATCAAGAATAACAGGAACGTCAGAATCCGGAAAGGGATACTCATTTGCTTGTAACTCCTTCAAGGTAGATTGATTTTTCACTTCTCACATTTGTTGATACGCCGTGATCTCTTTCAACTTTTGTCTCGTGGAGGCCTTCGTAGAAGTCGTGGCTACCGTCATAGACTCATTAGTGGTGTAGTCTAACGACTCTTTGAATTGTGTATCTTTTTTTCTTGGATCAAAGACAGGTGATGTCTTTCCATGACTTGCAGTGCTCAACTCCATGTCATCAGCTCATGTAGCAAGTTCTTCAAAAGTTCGAGGCTTAATTCCTTGAAGGATATATACAAGGCCCCAATATATTTCTTGTATGCAAATTTCAACTGCAGAGATTTCAGAAAGTTGGTCCTTGCAATCTAAGCTCAATATTTGCCAACGATTGATGTAGTCCACTACGGGTTCATCCTTACTTTGTTTTGTGTTTGTCAATTCCATCATGCTCACTGTAGGACGGGTACTATAGAAATGATTGAGAAATTGATTTTCCAATTGCTCCCAATAATCAATTGATCCAGGATGTAAGTCGGTATACGAATCAAATGCATTTTCTTTTAAAGAACGAGCAAAATCCTACACCACAAGATCACCATGTGTACCAGCACTGCTACAAGTCTCGACGAAATGGGCAATATGTTGCCTTGGATTTCCCTTTCCAGCAAATTGTTGCAATTTTGGTGGTTGATATCCAATTGGCATCAGTAGACCCTCGATTTTCTTAGAATAAGCTAAGGAACTTTGTGGAAGGGACACCATATTGAGCTTTAATGGTGTTTGTGATCATGTCTTGTAGTTGTTGAACTGTTAAAGTAGCCACTGAAGCAGATCTCTTTGCGCTTTGAGAGGCAATTATCTTGGTGGGAGAATCAATATCAACTTTTTCTTGTATTGTTAGAATATAATGTGTCTCTCCAGAGTTATAGAGATCTAACTTGCTCATAAGTTGGGTGATTTGGAGATTTTTGTCATCAATAAACTTCTTCAAGGCTTCAATGGTTTGCTCCATCATCGCGAACTTCTCGTCCATGTCAGTTGCATCAACCATCAAAGAGTTAACCTTTGTTGAAATTGAAGAATCCGTTGAATTCTTATATTCACCAAAGTTGAAGCCAGAGTGAGAAAGTTCATCAAACAACTTAGATGCGATGTTGTCCCCTGGGATTGCAGTTTTGAGTGTCATTTGAGACTTAATCTTTCTTGCCATCTCCAAAGAGGTAAAGTATTCAGATCTATCCGAACCACTAGTCTTGAACTTGTGTAAACTGACTGGACCAGCATCAATAAGATCAACAAATGTGGCAATAGTAGAATCCTTGCATGAAACATCATTGATCATCTTGAAGGCCATTGCAAAGTAGAACTTGTTGTTTTTTGATTTGTAGGAGGAAGAGATGAAGAGAAGAATTGGTCCCATTGGGTGTGCCAAATTTGTTCGCAACAAATTTTCGTAAGCGCTGAAAATTAACTGCAAGCAAAATAAATAAAACAAAAATGTGATTTTTATTGATGAATCTTGTGAGTACAATTCTGTTGTTCTCTTGATTCTTCTCTCCTAAGCTTCTCTGTGATTCAAGGGCCTTCAGTAGCGTATTTCTTGAATGTAGGATGATTTATACCTCGTTAAGATGTATTTGATCTCCGAAATTGTCGGGAAGCACTTCGTGGTTTCAAGTCGATCTTCGGGAAGAACTCCGTTGATCACTTCTTCGAAGAGCTATGTAGTCGATGTTGTAGCTTTCTCCAATTGCAGAATGCTTCTTAAAGAGTTTTCCTTCCTCCCTTGAATGTCATGTCTATCCCTTATTTACAGTTGTAGGGAGTGGACAAAGTTGCATATGATTGGCCAAACGATGTCATTTTGACACTTGGCAGATTGTGATTAGTTCTTGCTTTTGACTGGGACTACCACCTCATTTGGACACGTGGCATCACCTTGTTGGTCTTGGATGCCTAGTCATCATGACACATGTCATGGATTTGGGCTTCAAGGTGAAATGGACCTTGGACTTGAAATTAATAAAATGGACTTATTTATTTGTAAAGCCCAAATAAATCATCTAACTCAAATACACATGGATTTAATCCAAATTTTGTATGAATTAAATCCAATAAAATTTGTGTCTACAAGTATATATTGGATGAAGATGATCTTTTAATGATTGATACATTTATCTATCACTTATTTTTTCTTTTGGATGCAGTTCACTATAAGTTTTGTAGAATTATTGATGTGCTTTCATTGAACTTATTTTTTTTAAAATCAGTATACTGAAATAATTAACTGTTACAGTTTACATTCTCATCCCATCCAATCGTTGATATAGCCTTTTTCTTATTTTCGATTTGATGACTTTATGGAAATACCATAAGTCAAGTTTCATTAAAATTAGTTAATAATTAATCTTTTTGACTGACTGTTTTTACGTAAAAGATAAGTAGAAAATAGGTAGAAAGTAGAATAAATAGTTCGGTAGCAACAAATGCAAAAATTATTTATTTCTACTGAAATATTTATTCTAGTTCCTACCGCTTTTCTACTTATCATTTACCTAACAACAGTAAGTCAAATCAATTAATTATTAGCTAATTTGACTGAAACATTTCTGGGGTTTTCATAAAGCCACTGAAATAAAAAATTAAAAAAGTCTATGTCAACCATTAGATCTGATAACCTATAAGTTAGTGTTGATACAACATAATCTTTTCTGGCATTTGATACAACCTATTTGAATCTTCCTTGAATGTATGATATCGACATAATGGTTTTTTGTAATCTTTTATACCTTATTTGAAATCTATAAAGTATAAGAATTGCTTATGCTCTATTCAAAGAAAGAGGTATTTATTTAAACATTAGTTTACATAACTATGAGGCAGACAATTCAATATGTCCTGACAACAAGGAGCATTGTTGCATATGTTTTGTAAGGGTCACCTAAATTTCAGAATCCTTTCTCCCCTCAAGTTTGTAAGCTTACTTAAGTTTGATTTAAGCCTAATTTTTTTGGTCCGTGTGTCTTAGGATGAGTATTTTGACGGTGAAGAAATGGAAAAATTAATTGTGGTCATTTATTCCATATCGATTGCATTAAAGAGTGGAACAAGTTTGAGAACACTTTCCCATGCACAAGAGGAGATGCATTCCATGTTGAATTGGCTTCAACTAATCATAAATTGGGAATGGTTCACTCAACTCTCATAAGCTTTATTGAACAACCAACGCAGAATAACACCACCAGCAGTTCATTTAGCCCAAATTAAACTGATTAGTTAAAGCCGAGTGAACATTGAATGCATAAATTCTCAAGGTGAAGGTAGAATAGCTGAAACTATCCACTTGCATATGGCACAAGCATTCTCGAGCTTCTTCCACTACGCAACCAATATGGTATAAATGAGCACAATCAATTTTTTCAAGCTCTTACCCATCAAAATCCTCATAAGACACACGACTCAAAAAAAAGAGAAGAAGTTTGGAATCAAAACTTAAGTAAGCTCCTCATAAGACACACGACTCAAAAAAGAAGAAGAAGTTTGGAATCAAAACTTAAGTAAGCTTACAAACATAAGGAGAGAGGGATAATGATTTTAATGCCCTTTACCAAGCATATGCCACAATGCTCCTTGTTATCAGGACAAGTTGGATTGTCTACCTTGTACTTATGTAGACTAATGATTAAATAAGTGTTTGCTATTAGGAAACTGATCTCATATTAGTTGATGCATACCTAAGTTAAAAACAATTCACATCCCCCCTCACTAAAAAAGGTCAACATTTCCAATTAATTTGAATGACCATCTATAGTTACTTTTACCAATATTGGATTATAGTTAATAAATTTTCTTGTAACTTGTTGGAGGGGTGGTCAACCATATATTAGTAAGAAACTCACTATTTTTTCTCTACACTTTCTTATCCAACACATTATTTGGATAATATAATTGTAGTATTTCTATGAGAACCAAATTAACCCTTAGGAAAATGAATGAATTTAACTTAGCAAATTTTAAATAGCCTAGTGTCATAGACTTAGACTTCAATTAAGCACAACATGTGGCACTTGAAAACTTGCTCACAAATCTTTCCCAATTTTGCAACCTCAATTAAGCCTTTTTAACAGTAAATCGCTAAGGGAATATTGGATTTAAGAAAGACAAAAGAGAATTGCTTAAGAAAGCTTTTATAGTTCAAGACTTGGAAGATTTGCTTGATGGTTTTTACAAATGAATGTCCTTTTATTTATACTATCCATCTAGGGACTAATAGATAAATAACAGTTTTCATACAACTCCCTACTTATTTACAAATAAGTCATCTTTGTAGAATATTCTACGCAGTTAAAATATTCTAAGAACCTGTAATGCAAATCCATGGGATTCTAAGGTCATCCGAGAAATTCTCCATATATTTCTAGAATATTCCACTAAGGACTAGCGCTCTTCCAATGTAAATCTTCCACATGGACAACATTATGCCACTTGGTGCCTAAGTGGAGTGATGACATGGTAGGTCATCACACTCTCCCCCCAACTTATATTGCGACAACTACGGGGCATTGTTGTTGCATGAAATCTCAAATTTGGTCTTTGAATTTCCACAAGTCCTCATAGCATTCCCACGTGACTTCTTCCGGTGATTGTCCCTTCTAGTGGATGAGGAACATGGTAGTGGTTCCGCTTGGCTTGGTAGTCAATAAAAGCCTCAATTTCCTGATAATGCAAGGTAGTGATGGTAATTGGTGCTTGACTTGACTAACTTTGATGGGGGTCATCCTTGTCATCACAGTATGGCTTGAGCTCACTAGCATGAAAGATAGGATGACCTTGAGATGAGGTGGTAACTCTAACTTACATTTGATATTTCCCACATTAGCAACGATCCTAAACGGTCCCTAATACTTTTGTACCAAATTTTGGTGCACGCCTCGAAGTTCCTTAAACTTCCTTGGGTTAAACATTACCAAAACTATGTCCCCAATTTAATAATCCAACGGACGACGCTTGCAGTTGGCAAACTTCTTCATCTTCATTGTTGCCTTGTCCAAGTAGGACATATCAGTGTCAAGTAGCTCCTCTTATGGCCATATGGTAAGCCCTGATCAAATATGGTCGTTTGTGATTGTAGAGTTTGTGGTTGCTGGCCTGTGGCAAGTTATAAGATAATCAGACTATGTCTAATAGTATTGCCCAATCTTTATTACGTGAATTCACAAAGTTCCTCAGGAAACACTCAAATAAGGCATTGACCCATTCTGTCTGTCCATCCATCTGTGAGTGAAAACTAATGGAGAAATGTATCTGTGTGCCAAGAATATCGAACAACTCTCTCCAAGAGTTTCCTGTAAAATGTGGGTCTCGATCGCAAATGATTGCCTCAAGAAAACCTAATATTTTACCACGACCTTGAAGAATAATTTAACAGCCTATTTAGCAGTACAACCCGCTTTGGCAGGCATGAAGCTAACATACTTCAAAAACTTGTCCTTCACGACGATGATTGTCCTATATATGTTAGACTTTGGTAAACAGGTTATAAAGTACATAGTCATACTCTCCCATAGTCACTCCACTATGGGTGGTGGTTCTAATAGTCCTCTACGTTGTCCTTGCTCTATCTTATCTTATTAGCACACAAGACAAGTCCGCATATAGCAATCTATGTCTTCCCACATGGGCGAGCAATAGTAGATTGACTCGATCAATGCCCTTATGCGACGCTGCCCCGGGTGTCCCGCCCATGACGTGTTGTGGCTGTCCTTTAAAATATGCCGCCTAATAGTTCCAAAATTGGGCATGTAGATCCTTCGTCTGACGGTGAGTAATAGTCCATATTCCATCCAGAAGTGTCTCATTTGCCTTGAGCAGCTAGCTCCATAAATCATTTTTCTCCCGAATCATGTTGCATATCATCCTTAATAGTGTCTTGAATATCAAAGAAGGTTGTGGTAATAACATTAAGCTCACACTTTATACTCAAAGTATCCACCACAATATTTTGCCCTTGCCTGGTTTGTACACTAACTCATAATCAAATTCGACTAAGAAATCCTGCCACTTTGCTTGCTTTGGTGTGAGTTTCTTCTGTGACTGGAAATAGCTAGTGGTCCGTACCTTGGCCTCATCCATCTACAACTGATCTTGTCTAATGACGTTCCCCAAGAAGTGTACTTCATGTTGGGAAAACTAACATTTCTCCCGCTTGATGTAAAACTTGTTCTCTCGTAGGACTTGTAAAACCTTTTTCAAGTTATTGACATGTTTCTCCAGGGTATTGTTATAGATGACTATGTCATTTAGGTACACCATTACGAAATGATATAATTATGGATGAAATATCTTGTATATCAGTTTTCAAAAGGTAGAAGGTGTGTTGGTAAATCTGAAGGGCATCACCAACCCCTCAAAAGCTCCATATCTAGTGACACACATCGTCTTTGGCTCATTCCCTTCTTCTATGTGAACTTGGTATTAGCCTCTTCGAAGGTCAACCTTGGTGAAGTAGTCCAAGTTTCTTGAACAAGTCGGCAATGAGTGGGATAGGGTATTTTTTCTTTATTGTCACTTTGTTGAGCACCTGGCAGTCTATGCATAAATGTGACGACCCATCTTTGTTCTTTCTAAACAAGATCAACACTCCATAGGGTGCTATAGACGGATGATGTGACCAGTTTCGAGCAACTCCTTCAACTGCTTCCTCAACTCCTTCATCTCGGTTGGATCCATGCGATATAAGGAATATGTGGGTGGCTTTGCTCCAGGCTCTAGTTCGATATTATTGTATACCTCGCACCTAGGAAATAATTGCCTTGGCAACTATTCCAACATCACAACTTTGTTATTTTCTAAAACCTTCTCTATGCATAATGGCAATGTCTCTTTAGCACCATTATCTTACCCCAACCTCATAATGGTGGCTATTATCGTGCCCCATTTTTTTGAAATTGGGTTATGCAATGACATGACAATTCTTTTAGGATTAATAAAAAATAAAAGTCGCCACCTAATGAATTAAAGGCACGTTAGGACACCATTCTATCCTAATAACAAAAAATAATAATCAAAAGGGTCTGTAAAACCATAGATTAGGTAAGGTTCATGTTTTTTTAAAAGAAAGGTGTTAAACACCCTTCGAGATCTACAAAGGTGATATAAAATTAGAATAGGAGGGAATAACGAGTTACCTTATTTTTATAAAGCTATATGTGCTCTTCATACAAGAAGTCAACTATACTTTATCAATTTTTCATTATTTTAAAAAATGTAGCTCATACCCCTTTTGGGGTGACAACGATTCCACTTTAGCTCGGTTTCTCGCATTGACTTCTCCACTTGCCATGATTGAATTTCAAGCAACGCAGTTGCATTATAGTGTATGTGCAAAGAATATTTAAAGGAGGTGAGAGTATGTTTGTTCTTAGTACCTTAAAATAAAATACTAAAGTAATAAAAGTACTATTAAAAAGCTAGTAAGTTTATAAGGACAGTGAAGTAAGACAAGATAACAAAATAGATAATGAAAAAACTACCTTGAGCATACCACATATTATAATTCTAGCAAAAATTACAAATTGGTTAAGCAACATTCAAATAAGCACACAAAACTTAATGTAAGAACCGAAGTCCAAACTTCGTGCAACCACAAGAACAACAAAAACATATAAGGTAGTACGTAAGAATATTATTGCATTTGAGAGTGTTGTGCTTGTTTAAGACTGTAAACAGAATGGAAAGAGTCTTATTTTTATAGTAAAATATAGAGGACAGATCAATAAGCACAAAATAGAGAAAAGGAAAGAAAATTATTCTACTCAATTTGACCCACATTCTTGGTATTTAATAAATGATATTATCATAACCATTCAAGTTTAAAAAGTCCGATAAATCAAATATGATACTAAGTCAAAGTTTTCAAAAAATAAACAAGTAATAGGAAACATCAATGCATGGATTTTACCATAAATCAATTGGTATTAAAAATAGTGCAATTGAATAAGGAAAATAATCAATTGACAATTAGATATTACCACCAGTGGATCTATCATAATAACTAGATCGAAGGAAAGAATCATGAATGATCTTCTAATTTTGAAGGAGCCATGTTAATACAGTTAAGGACATCAGTCCAAAATAACATGATTTAGAGACTGCCATATTTGAAGGTCACATATGTATATTTACTTACCATAACTAGCAAAAGTTTGCCAAGAATAATTAAATCAAAGTTGTCCACACTAACTAAAAGACAGAAAAGTTGGAGAATAAAATAGAGTCAATCAAGGAGAAGAATCATGTCAAAGTTTATCAAGGATAGGTAAATATTAAGGTGTATCAATCGATTAAGGAAACAAAAATGGAAAGAAGTATGAATCATCGAGATTTTCAAAATAGTCAATCAACTCATTAAGAAAATAAATGAAATTCGCATATTAAGACTTGGTACACTTGAATCAAGAAACCAAAACTCAATCAGTGTTCTTAAAGAAAAACTTAAGGGTGTACTAATACCCATATACAAAAGGGGCATATTACATTCAAACAAAAAAGAAACACACAAAGTAGAAAATACACAAGTTTAGGAACTCAAAATCATAAGAAAATCATGCTAAAAAGAGATTTCATGATCATTATTGAATTTTATGTAGCGTAAGAATGGAATAATAACTACTATACTAAAAAATATAAGGAGATTTAAGAAATTGTTTAAACGATAAGATAATCTAAAAAAATGAACCTGGATGAATCTGTCAAGATCCGACTTCAATAGCCCCCAAAAACCTTAAGGCTCCGTCGGGTTTCGTTGGTCGGAGCGGTGGAGAAACGATGCTCTTGTTGTCAATCTCGTCGGCGGTAGGATGATGGTTGGCTTGACTCGTTGAAGCCAAATGGCTCTTCACGGTGGCTGTCTTGCCGGATTTTTTGGTCAGAACCAATGAGAAGAAGAGAAGAAGATGGATTGAGGTTGCATGGTGCGACACTTCGCAAGCCAACAGGGATGCGAAGAGAGTCAGAGGGAAAGAGAAAGGAGAGAAGAGGGGCGACTGGTTTAGATGGTGAAGTGGATGCTATCCACTAGTGGTTGGAGAAACGTCGCGAGGATAGAGAAGAAGGAGAGGGGCTCGATTGGTGGTTGGCCCCGTGAGTGAGGGTGGAGTAAGGGTTTTGTTAGTGGTCTTCGCTGACCATGGACGATGTTGGGAGATAGAGGAGTGGCGCCTGGCATTTTCAAAGAGAACGAGGAGAAAAAATGAAAATAGGGTTAGGGTGTTAGGATATTTATATAGGAAAGTGGTAGGAGACTCAATCTTAGCCGTTGGATCAAGATGAGATTTGGGGTTGAGGTTTAAAAGAATGGAACGGACGGTTGAGATTAAAGATGAGTTCTTTAGATTGGGATTGAATTAATTGGTTCAAAATGGGCTAGAATTGTGATAAAATTAAGTAGAAAAGGCTACAAATTAAATAGATTAAATAAAAGAGGCTACAATTTAAATGATTTGGAGGAAAATTTAATAAATTGTTATCCAATAAATGGTTATACTACACATATTAAATAATTTTCATATAAGATAAATACACTTAAATATTATAGACGTTAAATAGACAATTTAATTAATTATTTCGAATTTAGCAATAGAGAAATATAATAATAATAATAGTATTAATAATAATAATAATATTTATTATTAATACTATTATTATAATTATTATAATAACAACAACAACAATGATAAAATAATAACATTTTTTTAAATTATGAACACTAAATAATATGATTAATTAGATAAAAATTCAACATAATTTTAAAGAAATACTTTTAAAATACATATTTAATAAAAAAGCAATTCGGAAAGGCTTATAGGTTGGTGAAATTTGGGTGCCAACAACTGTCCCTCTTTGCTCGATAATGAATGTTGAATTGTTGGGAAAAGACATTGACTTAGTAGACAATTATGTCTGACCAACGGAAAGATGTTAGTGGGATCAAATGAAACGATAAGTAATTGTGAAAAAGAAGAAGGTGTGACCGAGACTTTGGCCTTAAATCGATATCTCTGGTATTATGAGAATGAGGTTGTGTGTTATTCTAGATTTAGGAACATACTAAGCTTCTAAAAAATAAAATAATGGTACGAGATTCGAATAGAAGCAACAGTAGCTTGAGTAGATAAGATTAGATGTCAAGGCGGTATGAATAGTGTAAGGAAGATAAGAATGACTTAGGTTATGAGAGGAAATGATCATATGAGTAGTGTGAAAGATGACAAGGCCTTTATTGCAGTAGATATATAAGTACAGAAGTCATACCTGAAAGAAAAGTTGATCTCGTCTGCATTCTGTTAGTCTCTGCAAACGTGGAGATTGTGATATGACTATATAAAATGATTAGGACATATATAAAGATTAAATGGCAAAATAGTTTATAAACGTGATGCATTTTCCATTGAGATCATGAAAATTTGTCTCAAGACAATAAGGATGACATCTTAGGGCCATGATGCACGAAAATTTAATCATTAGGTCATGGAATAATTGTTGTAGGCCATGAAATTGATGCCTTTAGTCTATGACACCTTCGAAACTTGATATGTAGAAATTAAATCCTTATGTCATGAGATTATGTCCGCGGGCCATGGAAATGGTGTCTTTATACTATGACGCCTTTGAAACATGATAATCATAAATTTAATCATCAGGTCATGAAATGATGTCCGCAAACCATGAATTAAAGAATTTAGACTATGGTATCTTTGGAACATTAAAAGAATGATAAAATAGTGTGCATCTATTTATTTTTTCCGATGAGATTCGGCCATATTGCAACATTTACAACTTGATTCGATAGATATTTCTATAGATGTATTTTTTTGGGATCAATATGATTTCCGTAACTTGATTAAACCTTAGCCCAACGCTAATGTGATTCTCGGACTCAATATTAGTTTTGGGCATATATATAGGTCTCGGGCACAATATAATTCTCGAGCTTCATGTAGTTTTCGAGCACAATGTAATTTTATAACACAATGTAATTCTTTGGCACGATGCAATTCTCAAGGACATTGCAATTCTCGAGCACAATCCCTTGTTGAGTATGAACAATGTTATTCCTTGAAATGACTTTTGCTTTGTGAGCAATCTTCATTGCAAGAAATCTGCCTTGAATGTTTTTATTACTATACCCAATATTTCACCAGCCTATAAAAATTTCAAAATGATAAGCCTGATAATGCGAAAGACATGTTTAATGATAAACAAATCTTATGTTAAACATACTTGGTCAACCACTTCTTTTTATTGCTTAATTTCCTCTCTGAGCAATTCCCTTCTATGGGAACAAATTCTTCAAATTTTGCCCTCTCTGCTCGTCGGCTTGTTCGACCTAGTCACATCCACAATGCTTCAGACCTGACCTTCATCCAAGATTAGTCTAGATATATATCTGAAGTCCAGAGAAGAATACACAATAAGATTACGATATGTTTAAACATTAGTCTACATATCTATCAGGCAAACAACTCATTATGTCTTGACAACAAGGAGCATTGTTGCATATGTTTGGTAAGGGGCCACTAAATTTCAGAATCCCTTCCCCCCTTAAGTTTGTAAGCTTAAGTTTGATTTCAGCCTACTTTTTTTGGTCCGTGTATCTTAGGATGAGTATTTTGATGGGGAAGAACTAGGAAAAATTGATTGTGGCCATTTATATCATATTGATTGCATTAAGGAGTGGACCAAGCTTGAGAACACTTTCCCATGTGCAAGAGGAGAGTGTCAGCTATGCTACCTTGAGAATTCATGCATTCTATGTTGACTTGGCTTCAACTAATCATAAATTGGAAATGGTTCGCTCAGCTCTTATCTTAAGCTCTATTGAACAAGCAATGCAGAATAACACCACCAGTCAGTTCATTTAGCCCAAATTAAACTAATTAGTTAAAGCCGAGTGAACATTGAATGCATGAATTCTCAAGGTGAAGGTAGAATAGCTGGCACTATCCACTTGCATGTGGCACAAGCATTCTCGAGCTTCTTCCACTCTTTGATGCAACAAATATGGTATAAATGAGCACGATCAACTTTTGCAAGCTCTTACCCATAAAATACTCATAAGACAATCGACTCAAAAAAAGAAGAAGGTTGGATCCAAACTTAAGTAAGCTTAGAAATGTAAGAAGGGAGGTATTATGATTTTAGTGCCTTTTACCAAGCATATGCAACAATGCTACTTATTATCACGATAGGTTGAATTGTCTACCTTGTACTTATGTAGACTAATGCTTAAATAAATATCTCGTGCTTTGGTTATAGCATAAGGAATTCTCAAATTTTATTGATTTCAAATATGGTCTAAAAGATTATTTAAAAAAAAAAAAAAACATTATGTAAGATTTAGGTGTTTGCTATTAGGAAACTGATTTCATATTAGTTGATGCATAACTAAGTTAAAAAAATTCACTTTCCCCCTCACTAAAAAAGGTCAACATTTCCAATTAATTTGAATAACCCTCTATAGTTACTCAATTATGGTCGTTAGTGATTGTAGAGTTTGTGGTTGCTGGCCTGTGGCAAGTTATATGATAATCAGACTATGTCTAATAGTATTACACTATCTTTATTATGTGAACTCACAAAGTGCCTCAGGCAACACTCAAATAAGCCATTGACCCACTCGGTCTGTCCATCCGTCTATGAGTGAAAACTAATGGAGAAATGCAACTGTGTGACAAGAATATCGAACAACTCTCTCCAAGAGTTTCCTGTAAAATGTGGGTCTCGATCGCAAATGATTGCCTCAAGAAAACCTAATATTTTACCACGACCTTGAAGAATAATTTGGCAGCCTATTTAGAAGTGCAACATGCTTTGGCGGGCATGAAACTAACATACTTCAAAAACCTGTCCTTCACGTCCATGATCGTCCTATATATGTTAGACTTTGGTAAACAAGTTATAAAGTCCATAGTCATACTCTCCCATAGGCACTCCACTATGGGTGGTGGTTCTAATAGTCCTCTACGTTGTCCTTACTCTATCTTATCTTATTGACACACAAGACAAGTCCGCATATAGCAATCTATGTCTTTCCACATGTGCGACCAATATTAGATTGACTTGATCAATGCTCTTATGCGACGCTGTCCCAGGTGTCCCGCCCACGACGTGTTGTGGCTGTCCTTTATAATATGCCACCTTATAGTTCCAAACTTGGGAACGTAGATCCTTCGTCTGACGTGAGTAATAGTCCATATTCCATCCAGAAGTGTCTCATTTGCCTTGAGCAGCTAGCTCCATAAGTCATTTTTCTCCAGAATCTTGTTGCCTATCATCCTTAATAGTGTCTTGAATATTACATAAGGTTGTGGTGATGACATTAAGCTTAGAGTTTCTACTCAAAGTATCAGCCACAACATTTAGCCCTTGCCTGGTTTGTTCACTAACTCATAATCAAATTCGACTAAAAAATCCTGCCACCTTGCTTGCTTTGGTATGAGTTTCTTCTGTGACTGGAAATAGCTAGTGGTCCATACCTTGGTCTCATCCATCCACAACCGATCTTGGCTAATGACGTTCCCTAATAAGTGTACTTCATGTTGGGTAAACTAACATTTCCCCCCTTGATGTAAAGCTTGTTCTTTCGTAGGACTTGGAAAACCTTTTTCAAGTTATCGACATGTTCCTCTAGGATATTATTATAGATGACTATGTCATTTAGGTACACCATTACGAAATGATCTAAGTATGGATGAAATATCTTGTTCATCAGTGTTCAAAAGGTAGCAGGTGTGTTGGTCAATCTGAAGGGCATCACCAACCACTCAAAAGCTCCATATCTAGTGATACACAATGTCTTTGGCTCATTCCCTATGTGAACTTGGCAGTAGCTTCTTCTAAGGTCAACTAGCTTGGTGAAGTACTTGGAATCCAAGTTTCTTGAACAAGTCGGCAATGAGCGGGATGGGGTATTTGTTCTTTATTGTCACTTTATTGAGCATGTGGCAGTCTATGCATAAACGTGACAACCTATCTTTTCTCTTTCTAAACAGGATCAGCACTCCATAGGGTGCTTTAGATGGCGGATGTGACCGGCTAAGAGCAACTACTTCAAGTGCTTCCTCAACTCCTCAATCTCGGTTGGATCCATGCGATATAAGGAATATGTGGGTGGCTTCACTCCAGGATCTAGTTTGATATTATTGTCTACCTCACACCTAGGAGATGAGTGCCTTGGCAACTATTCTAACATCACATCTTTGTTTTCTTCTAGAACTTTCTCTATGCATAGTGTCGATGTCTCTTTAGCACCATTATCTTCACCCAAACTCAAAATGGTGGCTATTATCGTGCCCCATTTTCTTGAAATCGGATTATGCAATGACATGACAACTCTTTTAGGATTAATAAAAAAATAAGAGTCGCCACCTAAGGAATTAAAGGCATGTTAGGACACCATTCTATCCTAATTACAAACAAAATTAATTAAAAGGGTCGGTAAAACCATAGATCAATAAGTGTTCATGTTATTTTAAAAGAAAGGTGTTAAGCAGCCTTCGAGGTCTACAAATGTGGGTTCCGGCGGAATCTTGTGAATTATGTGGGGATTTAACATGGAAAATAAGATCACTATAAGATAAAGAATATAAAAAAAATATTTAATACGGGTGAATAAATTAAGCATGAATCCATTATTATCTAATTAATATAAGCCTAGGTGAATAAGAGACATGCAAACTTATTTTTTTTAAACAGGCAAATTAAATATATGCGAGTTATAAAAATTGACACATACAGAGCTAATGAAGCCACAACAAATTATGAATTCAATCGAGCAAAGCAACATTTTTGAGTATCAAATATATAAATAAGATGCTTGAAATATTAACAAATAAAGAAGGAGAGGCTGACCTGAATGCTTCTAATAAAATGCTTAAAATGTTTGGATAATATGAAATAAAACGAAAAGCTAAATATAAGTCAAATAAACATAAGGAGAAGAAATGATAGAAGAACTAACCTGATTGCTTCCTAATCAAAAGAATTAAAATATATCATGCAAATTGAAATTTAAATAAATCAACAAAATATACAGTTAAAGTTTCTATAGAGAGAGAGAGAGATCAGAATATGACAAGGCTAAAATGGGTCCAATACGGTGTTACTCCCTCTATACCATTTTTTTATGATAGACTCTCTGCCTTAAGAAAAGACACAAAATGCTATTTCAAAAAATATTCAACAGTACTAAATAAATTATTTTGATATTTAAAAAATCATGTGAAGCTAAAATATAAGTATATTCTTTTTATATTAAGATTATATGAAAGTATGTTGATAAGTTAACATAACAATAAAAATTCTCAAGTTTTTTAGACTTTTAAAAAGGGTGATATAAAATTAGAATAGGAAGGAATAACGAGCTGACTTATTCTTATAAAGCTATATGTGCGCTACATACAAGAAGTCAACTATAGTTTATCTGTTTTACATTATTTCCAAAAATGTACATCATACCCTTTTTGGGGTGGCAACGATTCCAGTTTAGCTCAGTTTCTCGCGTTGACTTCTCCACTTTCCATGATTGAATTCCAAGCAACGCCATTGCATTATACTATATATGCAAAGAATATTCAAAGGGGTGAGAGTATGTTTGTTCTTAGTACCTTAAAATAAAATGCTATAGTAATAAAGGTACTATTAAAAAAAGTAAGTTTATAAGAACAATGAAGTAAGACAATGTACCTTATATGAAAGTATGTTGATAAGTTAACATAATAATAAAAATTCTCAAGTTTTTTAGACTTTTAAAAAGGGTGATATAAAATTAGAATAGGAAGGAATAACGAGCTGACTTATTCTTATAAAGCTATATGTGCGCTACATACAAGAAGTCAACTATAGTTTATCTGTTTTACATTATTTCCAAAAATGTACATCATACCCTTTTTGGGGTGGCAACGATTCCAGTTTAGCTCAGTTTCTCGCGTTGACTTCTCCACTTTCCATGATTGAATTCCAAGCAACGCCATTGCATTATACTATATGTGCAAAGAATATTCAAAGGGGTGAGAGTATGTTTGTTCTTAGTACCTTAAAATAAAATGCTATAGTAATAAAGGTACTATTAAAAAAAGTAAGTTTATAAGAACAATGAAGTAAGACAATAGTAACTACCTTGAACATACCATAGATTATAATTCAAGCAAAGATAAAAAATTGGTTAAGCAACATTCAAATAAGCACACAAAACTTAATGTAAGAACCGAAGTCCAAACTTCGTGAAACCACAAGAACAACAAAAACTTATAAGGTAGTACCTAAGAATATTATTGCATTTAAGAGTGTATGAGAGTGTTGTGTTTGTTTAAGCATGTGGACATAATGGAAAGAGTCTTATTTTTATAGTAAAATATATAGGACACATCAATAAGTACAAAATACACTACTAAAAAAACAGTGAATACCGACCTAAAAATTTCCGACCTCAAATGGAGGTCGGTATTTACAAGTAGTTGGTTTTTATGCAAAATAAAGCGGGAAAACCAAATTCCAACCTCCGGAGGTCGGAATTTTTCCCGGAAAAAATGAATTGCAATAAAAATACCGACCTCATGAAGTCGGTATTTTTTATATTTAATTGAGAAAATAATACCGACATCAAGAGGTCGGTTTTAATTGTAATTCATTAAAAATTCTGACCTCCTGAGGTCGGAATTTTTAATGAATTACAATAAAAACCGACCTCTTGATGTCGGTATTATTTTCTCAATTAAATATAAAAAATACCGACCTCATGAGGTCAGTATTCTATTTTTCATACTATTTAATTTTACCGACATACGGAAGTCGGTATTATAATTTTTTTTGTTTTTTTATTTTACACAAAACCTATTGAGAAAAAATAATTTAATACCGACATCAAGAGGTCGGGTTTTATTGTAATTTATTTTTTGGGAAAAATTCCGACTTCTTGAGGTCGGAATTTGGTTACCCGCAAATCGCAAACCGACCTCCGGATGTCGCTTTAATTAATAGTAATTAGATGAAATAAAAAAATAAAAATACCGACCTCATGTCAATAGGTTTTTTGTAAAATAAAAAACAAAAATAATACCGACTTCCGTATGTCGGTAAAATTAAATAGTAAAAATAAATTAATATAAAATACCGACCTCATGAGGTCGGTATTATAAAATATTTAATTGAGAAAAAAT
>NW_006239287.1:137366-144209 GCF_000226075.1 Solanum tuberosum | reverse complement strand
ATAGGAAAACTAGCAACCAACAGCAGTTCACGATTTAAAATAAAAATAGACGACGCGGTGGGTATAATGGGAAATAAAGGAATCAAATTAATGAAACCTTTAAAAGAAATTCGGAAGAATATGAAGGTAGAGAATGGAATTTAGAGAAATTTAGTAAAAAAGAAATGCTAAGGCCAAATGACCACCTTACTTAGACTAATAATAAAGGAGAGACATCAATTAGATTTACTGATTATAAATATACAGATCAAAAGGAACTAGATGACGATTTAGATGATAATGAATCAACCATAAATATGGAAGGCATGAATATTCAAATCACAGAAGAAGAAGACTATGAGGTAGATTTATCGATAGCGAGAGCTAAAGAAATACATCAAGCAAATAAGGCAACTTTATTTAAATGTAAAAGGTTGTAAAATTAGGAGAAAATGGAAATTTCTACAGTAGAAAAACACTTTAAAGAATGCAAATTTAGAACAGATAATTATGGGTATAGACAAGAAGAAAGCGATGATGAGACAACTTGCAGTTTAAAAGAATTCATGGAAACCGCTTCCTCTAGTTCAAGTCCCTTTCAAAAGACAACCCCTATAACACCAGTAGAATATACGCTAGGTAATTTACCACGACACCGGGTATTTAGGCAAGATCCGGCAACAGAACCAGAAATGGTTAGACCAATAGGAATAAGAATGCCAATAGAAGCCCCTATCAAACTTCAAGACGGAGGAGATAGAGGAAAAATATTAAATATAGCAGCTCATGACCCTCAATTATGGAACTCAGTAATAGACGTATGGAAAGGAATAGTGGTAGCAGATTACATACATCATTATAGTGAAACAGATGCAGAGACTATGTATAGATACATGGAAACCTTTTTAGGAGAGTCAATCAAAGGAGTATGGGAAGCGTACAAAGTAGCCTACCCTCAAGAGTTTCAAGAACTTGTAAATATGGGACCAAACCCGTATAATTTTACTAATAAAATACACAGCCTAATAACAGGAGAAGATCCAAATAGTGGATTAGTAGTATTACAAAAGAATGCATTAATAAAATTAGAACAACTTAGTATCACAAATTGGAGCCATATAAAGAACTTTTTAAAAGACTATTTTTATTATTGTGCAATAAGTGGTAATGCGTTTGACCAAAGCTTAGGAAAAAAGCTTTTTAACAAACTTCCCGGAGCCTTAGGAAGAGAAATAGAAGAAAGATGGAGCAAAAGAGGAGTAATGCAGAATCCAAATGTTAATTGGTCTATTGGACATAAAATACAGCATGTTATGGAAATATTACAAGAAAAATGTACAAATATACAAATACAAAAGCAATTAAAACAAAACGAGACAGGTTACAAAACGAGACAGATTTTTGTAAGAATATATACACAACGCAAAGCTATGATCAAAGTACACCCAAAAGAAAATACAAAAAGACATATCAGAATAACCAAGAATATAAACCTAAGAAAAAGTATTACCTAAGAAAATCCGCAGCAAGAAAACCTTATCTAAATAAGGATAGACATGTAAGGAAACATAATAATAATAGAATTTACAAAAATAGACTATCTTGTTTTACATGTGGAAGTGAAGAACATCTAGCCAATACTTGTCCAGGGAGAAATAATAGTAGAACAAGAAATGCCCAACTTATAGAAGATTTCCAAGAAACCCTGATAAATGTAGACGAATACATGTTAGATAATGAAAGCATATATTCAGTAATAATCATAGATGCTTTAGAAGGAAGACAACAAGATTCGTCTGATTCAGAAGAAGAAACTCTTATAAACGAAATAGGATTAGAAAAAGACCTAACCATCAAAGATTTTACGTTCGTTAATATACAATGCAATCACCAATTCTCTAAGGGAAAAGGGTTAGATAGTCAAAAATGTTTTAACTGCACAGGATACCCCAGTAAAGACAGAAGAGCAAAATGTGTGAATTGCTATTTAGAAGGATGTCTTATGTGTATTAATAAAAATGTTAACATCAAAATTATAGACCAAGCGATAAATACAAAAGAAGAGGCTCTAATATCTTTGGAAAGAAGGATTGAAGGTTTAGAGAACAGAATAAGTAAATTAGAAAAAGGAAAAGAAAAAGTAGAAGAAGAGACCAATAAAATATCAAAAGAAGAATTCGAACTATTAAATGAGAAAGACCTCAACCATAAATCTTTCGAGGGATTAATTTGTAATGAAGACAAGAAAATTAATACTATCAAAATACTAACAAGAATAAGGATTCATGACTACGAAATAGAAACCTTAGCCTTAGTAGACTCTGGATGTACAAAGAGTATCATAAATAGAAGTATCTTACCTCTAGTTATAATAAAAGAATTTCCAGAACCACAAAGTGCCATGCAAATGGATGGGTCGTCAAATGTATATAGACATTATGTTAGTAATGCTCAAATAAGTTTTTTAAACACATGTGCAGATTTCTATAAACCCACTTATAAATTAGAAAAATATGGGTTAGAGATTTAAATATTAGAGTAGACTTTGTTCTAGGATTAGACTTCCTATTACATAACAACGGAAGTTGTCTCCTCACTCGAGACGGAGTAATATTCTCTAAAAATATGACACAGACCTTAAAATACGTTTAAATAAATAAAACTAAGTTTATGTGAGAATTTAGATTTAAACAAATAGGATACCTTCTGTCAAATGATGTAAGCAGCAGTTGTAAAAATTTGTTGTAAAATCCTACTCAGTACTCCCTCTCCGGTTCCGTTATCTAGTTTAGTAGTATTTTATTGCTAAATCCAGGTAATTTCTCCCAAAATTACTTTTTTTTTCTTTTTTTAAATGTTCATCTCTCTTTACCTTATTCTTTTCTTCTCTTTTCTTTAACCCATATTCTCAGCACCTGCTTCTTTAACCACACCCTGGGATACACAGTCCTTTTGGTTTTCTGACCATGACGGACTTTCAACCTCCCTAGGTATTTATAGGTTAATCCATCGGGGTTACTAAGAAGGTAAAGAACTAACCATTTACTAAGAATAATTTAAAGAGTATATGAACATGTTAACGAACATCATTATAATATGAACATCATTTTATACATAATACATATAACACATTACATAATAACAGTACATATATTTATATAGGGAGAAGGTTACTAGGATCTAGAAAACAGATAACTACTTACATGATAATGATCGGAATGAGGTTTTCCTTTCGGGAGTCCCCGAGTGACCTTGCAGGTACTTGTAGGAAAATAAACACTCACACTCTTTGTACAAACACAACAAACCCTCACTCGCTTTTTATTTTGAAAGGGAAGGGGAATATGTAAACTATTACTTAGAAATAAGCCTTTGCTCTCTGGTTTGCTTTCTTCGCTCTACTTCTTCTTGTGGCAAATGGCCCTCTATTTATAGCTGAGGTCCGGATATTAAATTCGGATTTCGTCTCTCTGCGCTCTGCCTTTCTTGTGGCAAATGGCCCTCTATTTATAGCTGAGGATCCGGATCTGAAATTCGGATTTCAAAATTTGAATAAATTCTCTCACCTGCCGGGTGCTCTTTGGGCCCCATCGTCACATGGCTTTGGGAAGTTTTTCCAAATTTGAGTGGTCCTTCTTTGTCTTCTTTTGTGAGTTGTCTTAGTGGAGTTGTCTTTGTAGTAGTGAAGTTGTCCTTTCTTTGTCTGATAGTGGAGTCTTAGTGGAGTAGTAGTAGTGACCTGTGATGTCATTGCTTACATATTCTTTTTTGTCTTCTTTGTTGACATCATTGCTTACATATTTGTATTTTCTAGGTATCCAAGTTGTGTAGAGCTTCTGAATCAAAACTCATTCCTGAATCATCATCGTTATTTGGATCGTAGTGTTGACTAAAATGGTCTATTGAAGGATCGTCTTCATCACTTCTGCTTCTTGTGCTTCCGGTGTCTTCAGGCTCAGAATCTGCTGGTTCTGTATTGGGATTTTCTCGTATAATTTTCTCTTGTATAGTCTCCTTAGTTTTTCTTTAAGTATTTTGTAAAGGGAATTTTGTATTATTTTTTCTATTTTTTTATTATTTTTTTACTTTTTTGTAAAAAACTACTCTTTCTGCTTGTTTCTACCACCGTATTGAAACTTGCTGGTAAAATTCTTACACTTTTTGGCAAAATGTCAGCCATTAACGGATTTGATAAGTCTTTACCTGTTACCGTTTGACCGGGACTAGCTGTACCTTTAGCTGATACAATAGCTTTTTCTACATTCGTTGGGGAATGTACACCCGTCTTATCCATTTTGAAATGAGTTGGAGAACTCTTTGGTTGTTCTTTGGGATAGTATGCTATTTGTGATGGTATGGTTTGATTGGTGGGTCTAATCAAAGATTGTATTCTTTCTTGTAGTGACTGGATATGTTTGAGGTCATTTTTCTTTTCTCAGTCTCTAGTTTCTCAATTGTCTGGTTTAGTCTTTTAAATCCCTCTGTCATTGAAGAACAGTGGTCGCTAAAAAATTATTTTTGTCAGTGTCTTTTTGGATATTGTATTGCAAAAAAGGGTCTTGTAGTTTGTCTTAAAGCTGGGCTTATGAAATAATTTGGCCCAAGAGTTCCTCTAGCGTAGTCTAGTGCTTCATTGAAATCGTTGAATCCCTTAAAAAGTGGGGTAGGAATGTCTTTGATTGAGTCTATTACTTCTATCCATGTCTGAAAAATCCTGGTATTCTTCCTTGGACAACTACGTAGAATCTGAATTTTTTGTCTTCATTTTTGTCTGTAAAGTAGTGGCTCAAAGAATTCATCACTGAGATGAAATAACTATTGTCTTTAGGAAATTTGTTGTATGCTATCCACAAATTGTCTATTAGGCATCTTTGTGGTTTATCTATCTTTGTTTCTGGTTTTACCCTGAAACTTAGATTAGATGGAGGATAAAAAATCAAATTATGTTTCCTAAAGTATAGTCTCTCGGTGCTTGCAGTATTTAGTCTTGTTTCTTCTAATCTCGTCTGTGGCTGAAATAAAGTATTTCTTAATAAAGTCTGCAGATACAAGTCTTTGTCTTTTTGTCCACTGTTAGTTGAGCTGGACGCCTTGTCTTTGCCTGTACTCATTCTGAAAATAAACAATTAGTTTTCATAAGTCTGCTTAGCTGATCAGCTAAGGAATTGTCTTTTCCCTTTATATGTTCTAGAGATATATTGTATATTGATGTAGCATCTAAAAATTTAGCCATCTTCTTTTCCTACTATTTTTTCCTTCTATTTTCTGGTGGAATTTTACAATAGCTTCGCAGTCAGTTCTTACCAAAATTTCCTTTTTATTAATAATATATAATTTAAAATTGTTTAGTCCATAAATGACAGCTAAAATTTCTGCATCTATACGACTCATATTTCCTTTTTCTTTGTACTTTCCACTGTGATAGGCGCAATTTTTTTCGTCTTTCTTGTCTCCATATTTATTGTTCTTTGTTTTTAGTACTGCTCCCCATCCTTCTAGACTTCCGTCGGTTTCTACTATAGGGTAGTCGCTTTCTAGTGGGAGGGCTAAATCTGGTATATTTTTAACCATTTGTTTGAGCTTTTGTACTAGTTTTATGTCTTCATTATTGAAAGTTTTCTGCCCATGAATTCCAGTCTTAGAATATAAGGGTCCTGCTATTTTTCCCAGGTCTTTAATAAAACTCCGTGCATAATTTAGTATTCCCAGAAAGTTTTGTAATTCTTTAATGTTATCTAATTTATCTGGCATGTCGAGGACCTTTTTTGCTATATGGGGTTGTAATTTTATTTTTCCATTTCCAATTTCTACCCCTAAGAATTTTATAAGGTTCTTACATAATTCCATTTTCTTCTTGCTAATTATGATCCCGTTGTCTACAAATAATTTAAACACTGTCTGTAAATGTCCTAAATGTTCGTTAGTATTGTTACTAAATACTAAAATGTCGTCTACATATACTAGAATGAAACTTTTATAATTTCTAAATATGTCATCCATCTTTCTTTGAAAAATCGGAGGAGCAGTTTTTAAACCAAAAGGCATTACCAGCCATTCGAAATGTCCTTCTGGACAAGTAAAACCCGTCCATTCTATACTGTCTTCATGCATTTTGACTTGCCAGTATCCAGATTTACAATCAAACTTACTAAAAAAATTTCTTCCTTGTATTCGATTTATTAATTCTGTTTTGTCTGGTAATTTATATCCATCCATTCTAGTGTTGTCATTAAGTCTTTTGTAATTGATTAACATTCTAGCTTTTGCTCTTAGTATTTCATTATGATTTTGTACCATAAAAGTGGCCGACCTATGTTTTGAGGTTGATCTTCTTATTACTCCTAGATTTAAAAGTTCTTTTATCTGATCTTCAAATTCCTTTAGGTCTTCATTTGTGGACTCTATTGAAGCCGTTCTAACAGTGTATTCTGGGTTGATAATGTCAAGTCTGTAAGTTATATGATTGGCTTTCCAATGCTTTAGAGGTCTTTCTCCGATTATCTCTAATTTATCTAAGATGGAAATTACTTCTTCTAGGTCTTTCTTATTTTTTATGATTCCTATATGTTGCAATCATTTTCTAAAGTTGTAGAGTTCTGTATTTATTTCTATTAAATTATAGTTTTTTTCTAGTTGTATATCAGATAAACTTAGTTCTAATAATTCAATTTCTCTAATTTCTTCTTCAGTAACCTGGATTTTATTACAATTGCACTTTTCTCCTTTATCACATTTTAATGTATTTTCATCAGTCTTTTAAACATACCTAGATTTCGTTGGAATTGATTCTGTTGTTATATATGTAAATTTATTAAATTAAACTTCTGTTGATGTGTAGTTAAATTTTATATATATATATATATA
>NW_006239287.1:134151-135677 GCF_000226075.1 Solanum tuberosum | reverse complement strand
AGCCATTAAAATAGGTAAGCAGTGACATCACAAGCCATTATAATAAAGAAGACTCCACTCATGATAAAGGAAGCTCCACTACAGGTCCACTACTAATAAAGACGACTCCACTATCACAAGAAGACAAAAGAAGGACACTCATTTTCAAAAAGTTTTCACAAAGCCATGTGACGATGGGGCCCAAAGAGCACCCGGCAGGTGAAGAAAGTTTTGAGAAATTGAAATCCGAATTTCAAATCCGGATGGACTTCTATAAATAGAACCATGTTTGTAAGAAGAAGGTAGAGCGAAGTGCAAGAAGAGCATTAAGAGAGAAGTTTGTAAGATTATAAGCGTTCTATAGTTTACATATTCCCCTTCCCTTTCAAAAAAAAAAAAAAGAGTGAATTAGCGTTTGTGTACAAAGTGTGAGAGTGTGTTTTTATTCAAGTAACTTCAAGGTCACTCGGGGACTCCCGAAAGGGAAACCTCATTCCGGCCATTATCATGTAAGTAGTTATTAAGCTTTCTAGATCTTTGTAACTTTCTCCCTATGTAATGTAGATATTATTATTATGTTTATTATTATGTTTGTTTAATATAAAAAGTTATTTATGTTCAAAGTGTTATTAAGTTTTAATTAATATTTACTCCTAGTAAATGGTTAGTTCTTTATCTTCTTAGTAACCCCGATGGATTAACCTGTAAATACCTAGGGAAGTTGAAAGTCCGCCATGGTTATAAAACCAAAAGGACTGTGTATCCCAGGGTGTGGTTAAAGAAGCAGGTGCTAAGAACATGGGTAAAGAAAAGAGATGAACGGAGTTTTAAAAAAAAAAAAAAAAAAAAAAAAAAAAAAAATGTAATTTTGGGAGAAAGTAATTAAGTAATTTTGGGAGAAATTACATAAGGTTTAGTAACAAAATACTACTAGACAAGATAACGGAGCAGGAAGAGGGAGTACTGAGTAGGATTTTACAACAAATTTGTACAACCGCAATCTATATTATCTGACAGAAGCTATCTTATTTGTTTAAATCTAAATTCTTATTAAATTCAAACGTATTTTAATTCAAACGTATTTTACTGGTATCAGAGCGAGAAGATTTTTCGGGATATATATATGAAACAACACCCTTTTGCCAACCAGCTACGGTTAAATTATTGGTATCTATATAGAGAATTACAGACTAAAATAATGGCTTATCTTTTCTTTTTACGGTTGGCAATCATTATTTTACGGTTGGTATCTATATAGAAAATTAGCCAATAAAATTAGCTAATTCTATTCCTGTTTGAAAAAAGGTCCATGTTTTATCTTTTCTTTTAGGTCTCTCCTCTTGAGGAGTTAATTCAACTCGCTTGAGCTGTTCTATTAGGTTTTGTATATCGTTTTCTTGCTTATCTTTTTTAGTAGGGATTTTCTTTTCCAATAGACTATCCAATTTTTTATTTATTTCTGTTATTTGGTCTTCTAGGTTTTTATTTAATTCTAGTAAGGCAAATATTATCAAATTATTTTGTTTTACGCTTATGGAGTCTGTTTT
>NW_006239287.1:132911-133914 GCF_000226075.1 Solanum tuberosum | reverse complement strand
TTACTACTATGGTCTGTACTTTAGAAATTATGTCTAGTTGCTGATTTTTTAGAAAGTCAAAATTTTGTTCTATTTTTTCTAATGATTTGCTTTGTTTTTGCTGCAGGGTTTCTATGGTTTCTATTGTCTTTAGGAATCTGCTGTCTTTGGACTGACTATGTTCCGCTAAGTTTATTATCAAATCTGTAACTGTATTTAGATGTTGATTCTCACTATGTAATATATGTTCTCCTTCTGCGAAATTACACTTGAGTAGTGATCCTGACTTTCCTAGTCTTCGATATTTCTTTTCTGAAACTATTTCTAAATCTAAGTACTCTAATTTCTTAATACTTCCTATTATGCTAAATATATGGTTCTATTTTTCAAATCTTGGGTTTCTTTTCTAATTTCTTTTATGTAGTGATAAACTCTAGCTCCTATTGTAGGTATTTGTAAATCTATCTGTTTTATTTCTTGTTGTATAAGAGATATCTGATTTGAGTTTAACAAGTCCGAAAATAACCGTAATTGTTCCGAATATAGTTGTCTTTGTTCTATCAAAAAATAGTATATATCTCTATAGTTCTGTCTTATTCTTAATAGATACCAATGATATTCTTGGTCAATTATAACCTGTTTTTCGTATGGCCTAAATTTTTTCTTATATAGTCTAGATGACATATACTTTACCTAGTATGAGTACTACGTTATTTATCCTAAGAGAAAATTTAAATTACTAATATGATTTCTTTGAACTTCTATACGTCTATTTGCTTGTTGGATACTACTATCTACACTATGTAGTTCCCACTTTAGAGCGCTTAATAATTCTGGGTTGACTAAGGTTGGTCGATTTGATGAATATAAACCCCCGTGATTACAAAGTCTATCCGATAGGTCTTGAGTTTCTAATATTTCTAGATATAAAATTAAAGCCTTCTTAATTTTTAACCAATCTGTTTTAGTCTGTAATTCTCTATATATATACCAATAATTTAACCGTAGCTGGTTGGCAAAAGGG
>NW_006239287.1:132473-132811 GCF_000226075.1 Solanum tuberosum | reverse complement strand
GAATCAGGAAATATTCTTCCTCCATGTCCGGCTAGCAATGATGGATCTGATCAGGAGGGTCATGAGAATGATAAGGAGAGTGAGGGTGATAAAGAGTAGTTGTATCTATTTGACATTTTAGACTTCTATATTTTTGGAATTGTTTAATTTGATCGTATTTTAGTTTATTTTGAAGTTGGATGAAGTTTATTTTGAAATAGTTTGTATATGTTGAAAATATTGTGTTGTTTTGGTTGGATGAAGTTTATTTGGATTTGGGTTGTTTTGGTATAAATATGCAGGTGGGCAACTAAAAATTGCAGCAATTTGCTGCCTGTTTTGTAGCAGAAAACCGACCT
>NW_006239287.1:103255-132293 GCF_000226075.1 Solanum tuberosum | reverse complement strand
GGAGGTTGGAATTTCAACATTACAAAAATAAAAATACCGACCTCCGGAGGTCGGAATTTCAACATTACAAAAATAAAAATACCGACCTCCGGAGGTCGGAATTTCAACATTACAAAAATAAAAATACCGACCTCCGGAGGTCGGAATTTCAACATTACAAAAATAAAAATACCGACCTCCGGAGGTCGGAATTTCAACATTACAAAAATAAAAATACCGACCTCCGGAGGTCGGAATTTCAACATTACAAAAATAAAAATACCGACCTCCGGAGGTCGGAATTTCAACATTACAAAAATAAAAATACCGACCTCCGGAGGTCGGAATTTCAACATTACAAAAATAAAAATACCGACCTCCGGACGTCGAAATTTCAAAAATACAAAAATAAAAATTCCGACCTCCGGAGGTCAGAATTTCAACATTACAAAAATAAAATACCTACCTCCAGAGGTCAGAATTTAAAAAAATGAATATTCCGACATAAAATAAAAGTCGACCTCGAGAGGTTAGTAAATACCGACCTCCAGAGGTCGGTATTGAATAGCGACCAAGCTTTTTCCGACCTAAGCTGGGATGTCGGTTTTAGGTCGGTATTTCAGGGAATACCGACCTCCGGAGGTCGGTATTTTTATTTTTGTAAATGTTGAAATTCCGACCTCCGGAGGTCAGAATTTCAACATTACAAAAATAAAAATACCGACCTCCGGAGGTCAAAATTTCAAAAATACAAAAATAAAAATACCGACCTCCGGAGGTCAAAATTTCAAAAATACAAAAATAAAAATACCGACCTCCGGAGGTCAAAATTTCAAAAATACAAAAATAAAAATACCGACCTCCGGAGGTCGGTATTTATAGGTCGGTATTCACTGTTTTTTTAGTAGTGATAGAGAAAAGGAAAGAAAATTATTCTATTCAATTAGACCCACATTCTTGGTATTTAATCAATGATATTATCATGAGAGTTTAACAAGTCCAGTAATTCAAATTTGATACTAAGTCAAAGTTTTCAAAAAATAAACAAGTAATAGGAAACATCAATGCATGGATTTTACCATAAATCAGTTGGTATTAAAATAGTGCAATTTAATAAGGAAAATAGTCAATTGACAATTAGAGATTACCACCAATGAATCTATCATAATATATAGATCGAAGGAAAGAATCATGAATGATCTTCTAAATTTGAAGGAGCCATGTTAATACAGTTAAGGACATCAGTCCAAAATAACATGCTTTAGAGACTACCATATTTGAAGGTCACATATGTATATTTACTTACCATAACTAGCAAAAGTTTGCCCAGAATAATTAAATCAAACTTGTCCACACTAACTAAAAGAATGAAAAGTTGGAGAATAAAATAGAGTCAATCAAGGAGAAAATCATGTCAAAGTTTATCAAAGATAGGTAAATATTAAGGTGTATCAATCAATTAAGGGAACAAAAATAGAAAGAAGCATGAATCATGGAGATTTTCAGAATAGTCAATCAATTCATTACGAAAATAAATCAAATTAGCATATTAACACTTGGTACACTTGAATCAAGTAACCACAACTCAATCAGCGTTGTTAAAGAAAAACTTAATGCGTACTAATACCCATTTACAAAAAGGGCAGATTACATTCAAACAAAAATAGGAACACACAAAGTAGAAAATGCACAAGTTTAGGAACTCAAAATCATAAGGAAATCATGCTAAAAGGAGATTTAATGATAATTATTGAATTTTATGTAGCGTAAGAATGCAATTATAACTACTATACTAAAAAATGTAAGGTGATTTAAGAAATTTGTTTAAAAGATAGATAATCTAAAAAAACGAACCTGAATGGATCTGCTAAGATCTGACTTCAATAGCCCCAAAAAACCTTAAGGCTTCATCGGGTCTCGCTGGTCGGAGCGACGGAGAAACGATGCTCTTGTTGTCATTGTTGTCGATCTCATAAGGGGAAGGATGATGGTTGGCTTGAGTCGTCGAAGCCAAATGGCTCTTCACGGTGGCTGTCTTGTCGAATTTTTTTATCGGAACCAATGAGAAGATGATGGATTGAGGTTTCATGGTGCGGCAATTCGCAAGCCAACAGGGACGAGAAGAGAGTCAGCGGGAAAGAGAAATGGGAGGAGGGGGGGCGACTGGTTTGGATGCTGAAGTGGATGCTATCCACTGGTGGTTGGAGAAGCGTTGTGAGAAGAGAGAAGAAGGAGAGGGGATCGCTTGGTGTTAGGCCCCGCGAGTGAGGGTGGAGCAGGGGTTTTGTCAGTGGTCTTTGACGACGATGGACGATGTTGGGAGAAGAGGAGCGGCGCCTGGCATTTTCAAAGAGAATGAAGAAAAAAGATGAAAATAGGGTTAGGGTGTTAGGATATTTATATAGGAAAGTGGTAGGAGACTCAATTTTAGCTGTTGGATCAAGATGAGATGTGGGATTGACATTTAAAAGAATAGAACAGACAGTTGGGATTATAGATGAGTTCTTTAGATTGGGATTGAATTAATTAGTTTAAAATGGGCTAGAATTGTGATAAAATTGAGTAAAACAGGCTACAAATTAAATAGATTGAAACAAAGAGGCTACAATTTAAATGATTCGGAGGAAGATTTAATAAATTGTTATCCAATAAATGGTTATACTACACATATTAAATAATTTTCATATAAGATAAATACACTTATATATTATAGACGTTAAATACACAAGTTAATTAATTATTTCAAATTTAGCAATAGATAAATATAATAACAACAACAACAACAACAATTATAAAATAATAACATTTTTGTAAATTATGAACACTAAAGTATATGATTAATTAGATATAAATTAACCATAATTTTAAAGATATAATAAAGAAATAGGTTGTAAAATACATATTTAATCAAAAAGCAATTCAGAAAGGCTTATACGTTGGTCAAACTTGGGTGTCAACAACTGTCCCTCTTTGCTCGATATTGAATGATGAATTGGTGGAGAAAGACGTTGACTAAGTACCCAATTTTGTCTGACCAATGGAAAGATGTTAGTGGGATCAAATGAAACGATAAGTAATTGTGAAAAAAAAGAAGGTGTGGCCGAGACTTTGACCTTAAATCATCTACATATCTCTGGTATTACGAGAATGAGGTTATGTGTTATTCTAGATTTAGTAACGGACTAAGCTTCTAAAAACTGAAATAATGGTATGAGATTCGAATAGAAGCAATAGTAGCTTGAGTACATAAGATTAGATCTCAAGTTGGTATGTATAGTGTAAGGAAGATAAGAATGACTTAAGTTATGAGAGGAAAATATCATATGAGTAGTGCGAAAGATGAGAAGGCTTTTATTCAGTAGATATATAAGTACAGAAGTCTTATCTGAAAGAAAAGTTGATCTCGTCTGCATTCTATTAGTCTCTGCAAACCTGGAGATTGTGATATGACTAAATAAAATGATTAGGACATTTATAGTGATTAAATGGTAAAATAGTTTATTAACATGATGCAATTTTCCACTGAGATCATGAAAATTTGTCTTAAGACAATAAGGATGATGTCTTAGGGCCATGATATGCGAAAATTTAATCCTTAGGTCATGGAATAATTGTTCTAGGCCATGAAATTGATGCCTTTAGTCTATGACACCTTCGAAAAATGATATGTAGAAATTAAATGCTTGGGTCATGAGATGATGTCCGCGGGCCATGGAAATGGTGTCTTTATACTATGACGCCTTTGAAACATGATAATCACAAATTTAATCCACATGTCAGGAAATGATGTCCGCAAACCATGAATTAAAGAATTCAGACTATGGTACCTTTGGAACATTAAAATAATGATAAAAAAGTGTGTATCTATTTTTTTCGATGCAATTCGGCCAAATTGCGATATTTACAGCTTGATTCAATAGATATTTCTATAGATGTATTTTTTTGGGCTCAATATGATTTTCGTAACTTGATTAAACCTTAGCTCAACGTTAATGTGATTCTCGGACTCAACATTATTCTTGGGCATATACATAGTTCTCAGCACAATATAATTCTCGAGCTTCATGTAGTTTTCGAGCACAATGTAATTTTATAACACAATGTGATTCTTTGACACGATGCAATTCTCAGGGACATTGCAATTCTCGAGCACAATGCAATTCTCGAGCATAATGCAATTTCTCAACCACATGCAAATTCTCAGGTACAATGCAATTTTTCAAGCATAATGCAATTCTAAGGCACAATGCAACTCTAGGGCACAATGTAATTTCTCGGGAATAATGCAAATTCTCGGACTCCATGCAATTCTCAGGCTCAATGTAATTCTTGGACATAATGCAAATTTCCAGACACAATACAATTTCTCGGGAACAATGAAATTCTCAGGCTCAATGCAATTTTGGAGCACACTGCAAATTTTTGGGCACAATGCAATTTTTTGGACACAATGCAATTCTCAGACTCAATGCAATTATCAGGCTTAATACAATTTCTCGGGCATAATACAATTCTCGGGAATATGCAAATTTTCGAGCACAATGATATTCTCGGGCACAATACATTTCTCAAAAACGATGTTATAGTTGAGAATATAAGATGGCTTAGACCATCATTTTATCGGAAGGACAACGTGTCTCTTCCATGGTGATTGTCGGGCTCAATATAATAGTTGAGAGTGTAAAGTATCTTAGATCTTCATCTTATTGGAAGGACAGAGTGTCATTTCTTGGCGGTTGTCGAGCCCAAAATAACAGTTGAGGGTATAAAGTAGCTTAGACCTTCATCTTTTTGGAAGGACAAAACGTTATTTCATGGCGACTATTCAGACGATGTTGGAACTGCTTCTTGCATTTGTACCTGTCTTTTCTGCCTTCAAAGAAAAATTGTTAGTTTATAAAAAGGGAGGTTGATCTGTATCTCTGTTTTGTCCGTCACGCTCCATTTGTCCTTGACATCTAGGCCTTATTCAAAAAACAAAAAAGCCTTTTACGTTACCAACCAAAACAAATGTATTAGTAATTGTAAGTATGTTATATCTACTTTAGTGATAGACTTACTTCCTTAATCTCTCTATAGATTAATTAATACATGAATCATATTCATACCAAATACTTTTGATAGGTTTAACCATTTCCATTAATTTTCTCAACAAGATCGCGAACTACATAAATAGTAAGTGGCTTCTGATAATAATAATCAAGGCCAGTATTCATGAATGATTTCTCCTCTTCTTCTGTTTTGCGGGAAGTCATTCCCACAATCAAGCTATCAACATGCATATCTCGAAGTTCCTTAGTTGCCTGCATAATATAGAAAATATTTCTAAAGTTTTTTACTTGAATTACGTCTAAATTAAGATGTTCAAACATAAACTTAATTATGATTTATAAAAGCATACTTGACGAGCGTTCATTACTGACATATGCAAGTCCATCATAATCAGATCAAAGCATGCATCACTGTGATGAGCAAGAACCGCTTCTTGACCGTTTATTGAAGCCAGGGAGACTAGTGCCAGTGTTTGCTGAGGCTGCTTCAACAGAACGAATCATCTTACTAACAGTCTGCTCTGTCGGCTATTGAACAAAGTTGGTCGTGCACAACTTTGGCTTCAATCAAGTAAGCTTTTATAGGTAGGAAATTCAGTCAAAAGGTCTCGAATATGAGAATTGAAGAAATCATAACAAGGTTCTCCTACAACAAGCAAAAGTTATATGTTACAGCAAAATTAAAGAAATCTGTATAAAATAAGTGAGTAACATTCTAGAAACTACACAACATGTGACTAATAGAACATTGAAGTATAAAAGTACCAGGGCCGAATAATCTTGATTGCAAAAACTAGGTTTTGATCTTGTCACTTGTTCCTTTTATAAGAGAGACAAAACCTAGGATGCAAGCCATTGGTCAAGGTTGCCTGCGGTTACAACGCCTCTGCTGCAGTGCCCACCAACCACTGCAGAAAATACAACTTTACAGCCGTACGCAGTTGACTTGTCTGTAGGTTGAAAACTTCGTGGACCAGGTCCTTTTGCATGATAGATTTTTAAATCATCAAAACTCAAAATACCACAAACACACAATAAGATTAAAGTATTAAAGGTCATGAGAAGGAATAACAGTAAAATTGTACTATATGTTTTAAGATTAATTAGGATTAAAGTGCAAGTTCAACAATCATTCTCATCTCTAGTAATTACTTGTCCCCAAAGATGTGTTCTGACTCTCCCAAGTTTTTGGTCCAACTCGTTCTTTTTATTAGTGTTATACGGATCATCTTGTTGAGTGCACCTCGACTAATTCCACGGGTACTCGCTACCTCTCTGTAACTCTGTTTCTAGCTCATATAAACTATAACTCAGCTTATACAAGTAGACTATCAAATAGAAAGGAAAGAAGTCTAGCATCATTCTCTTGATAAACCTGAATCTTTTATTAATCACACCAGTGCAAGTCAACCTTAATGCAAATCTTCCACCAAAGCTGGTACTATGCAGTCGAATACCTGTTTGACGTAGGTCACATTTTGGCCAAAAGCAGTCCCTTTCTCTACAGCCAATTTGGCAAACCTTAACAGCTCTGGCATGCTATAGCCAACATTTAGTAATATATTAGTAATTTGCAATATTACCGAAAAAATAAACAAACAAAGTAGAGAAGAATAAAATAGACATAACAAAAATTCACCTGACTTCCCAATGGAACCAGAATTTTAGAAGCGGGATGAATATTTGAGCGACCTGTTCCAAGAATTAGCATACTTATTTAGTTGGAAATGCCATACAAGATTTCACTCAATAGCATATACAACATGCAAGTAATTAGTGATGCTAACCTGGTCAATCCATGGGTAGAAACATTCTGTTAGCTCGTCAGCATAGCATATTAGAAGTTGTATCCTTCTCCTCTACAACATATTTTACAAATCATAAGGGACATCACAACATAGGCCTTGAATATTTCAAGGTTATTACAAGGCTCTTCTACAACAAGCAAGGGCTGTATGTTATAGCAAAATTAAAGACATTTGTGTAAAATAAGTGAATAACATTCTAGAAACTACACAACATGTGATTAATAGAACATCGAAGTAGAAAGTACCTGGGCCAAGTCAATGCTATCACGGTGAAAATTAAAGCTCTTCCTTAATGCTGAAACAACCTTTGAATGCTATCACAGTGAAAATCATAGGCCATTACATTCTCAGGTAGTACAACATTTAGATACCTTAAAACATCATTTAGTCTTTACAGAGCCTCTGAATAAAGGTAATGAAATGAAGTTAAAATAGGAACACATTACACCTGCCCCCGTCTAACTGCTCTAGTAAAAATAAGGAAAGGTTTTAATACCATACAATACCTCTCCCACTAGAGACTTGTAAGCAGCAGCCTGACTCCCATGTTCTAGAGTGATCTGTTTCAATTGATGAAAAACAAATGAAGCCATACATCTGTGAGGACACTAACAAATGTGTCCAACCATATAAAAGAAGAAAATTATAGACTAAATTAAAACTGGAGAACATTCGTAGGAAGCATATCATAGCCATTTGTTTATATTCTCATACTAACCTTGTTTGCCTTGTCTCAGAATTTATCTTTGCGAACTGCCATCCCTATCAAAGTTATGCACTCTATGCGATAAAGGGTTATCCATTTATTCTCATACTAACCTTGTTTAGTTTTTATGTTTCTTGTTTGATGTTATTGTACAATAGATTTGAAGAGGATAAAATATGTCATTTGCAATATAAAATTTACATGAAATATTTTGGAATAAATGTGTTGTAACTAGTGTATAAAAAATACGAGGAGCAAAAATTAAACACAAATTCGTTTGAGGGGAAAACCTAAATTTAAAGAGCCAACAAAATAATTCAATAATAATTTACCAATATTTACCAGTGCAACATACTCGGGCTATCAAAGCCCAACATTCTCTCAGAATGCAAAAAAGAAGCATGAAAAACTTAACGATATTGTCACTAACGGAGAAAGTGAAGCTCTAGACTTATGTAGCAATCTTTCAGATGAATATTTACACTCAATAATCTCAATATCCCAAATGTTGAAGATTGCTTTGGAAATCCTTTTCTCGACTTTATTTGGATTTACACCAAATCAACCATCTTTGTGCTAGAAGTTTCGCCACTGTACACAATGTTCTTTCATCATTCTCTTTTAATGTCAATTTTTTTCACTTGCATCACTCCACGAACTTGGGTGTGCTTCGATTACATGCTCCGGTGGATTGAGTTTTTGAAAAATTATTCTTTTTTGAAGGATTTCACTTTCTTGTGATAGAACCACTATAATGAGTTTGTCCATATGGTTTTTAATATCAAATTCAGGAGAGCAAGTTGTTAGGAAGAGCATTATACCGAAAGGAAACATATTTCAAGGAAAATTTATTTAATTTGTCGAGTTAAATTAATATGTGCTAAAAGATAGTTTATTTGTTTAATGGTTGTGTCAATACTATGACCCTAAAACTCAAAGGCTAATTGCTTACTGGTTGAGAATACTCTAATCGAAATCCTTAATAATTGAGAAGTGTTGGAGAAACTAACCCTTCACCATTGTTTCTATATGTCGATTAATGTGAGCATTCGTCGAATCTCTAGTTACTAGAGATTTCTCATATGCGTCAGCAAAATATTTGCCTAATTTATGAAAGCCTAGATAAATTGGTGTTCTTAGATATCTAGGCTTTTAGAAATTAGGCAAATTTATAGTTCATGCATTTGAGAAATCTCTAATCACTTGTGTTTCTGGTGACGAATGCTCACATCGATCGACATGTAGGTACAATGACAAAGGGTCAATTTCTCCAACTCCTCGTAATTCTCAAGGATTTCAACTAGGGTATTCTTGCCCATTAATCAAGATCGGAGTTTTGGGTCCCTGAAATTAATACAACCTTTAAAGGGTAAACCATCTATTAGCATGTATTCATTCAGCTCCACAAATTGTAGAAATCTCTCCTGGAATATGTTTCATTTTGGTCTAATGCTTTTTCTAATAACTCCCTCCCCTGAATTCGATATAAAAAACCATCCTGACAAACTTGTAATGGTGATTCTATCACCAGGAACTGAAATTCCTTCAAGTTTTATTTTTTTCATTTTTCAAAACCTCAATTCATCGGAGCATGTAATTGGAGAACCGCCAAGTACGTGAGGAGTGATGTAAGTGAAAAAAAATCGTCATTAAAAGAGAGTGATGGAAAAAACTTGTCTACAACGGAAAAACTGCTAGCACGGTGATTGTTGATTTGGTGTAGATCCAAAAAAAGTGAAGAAAAGAATTTCCAAAGAAATCTCCAGCGTTTGGAATATACGCTAGTTTAAATAATTGTCCGTATTTTTTAAGTGGTCAATACATGTTGTGTTTATTAATTTTCCTTTACATACGTGTATTTTCAGTGTGCTGTTGCTTTTTTACTAGAAACTGGCAGCAAATTTCATTTGCAAAGTTGTATTTGCACGTACATTGAAAAATAGGTCGAATCAACCAATCATTCTATCAAACAATAACTCTAATGTTGACAACTTGACCTTCAATAGAACTCTTAATGCTACTACTAATTCAACTCCTGCTAATATGCCAAGAGATGGAAGTTCTACGACAATAGGCGATGGTAGAATCTAGATTAGAGAGGTATTCAACAGTGGCTTCAACTAATGCAGAATCACTATGTCCAAGTTCTTGGATACTACCATCTCTTCTTTCATCTCTTGACATATTGGTACAATTTTAATTAGTAATAGCATTAATAGTTTCATTGAAGGTCAAGATGTCAGCATTCAATCTTGATATCTCCATCGAGATGCAACAGAAAATGGTAAGTTGTTTGATAGAATGATTGATTGAGATTTAAGAAACCTCTTTCGTAATAGAAGAAAGGTTTAGGATCGAGGAAGATTTTGATGTGTGACAAATAGGAGAACAGATGTAAGGAACTTGTTCCACCAACATGGTCCTCCCAGACAGTGTAGAGAAAGAAGTTCAAGATGATGAACGAAGTACAAGACGTGGGAGTTAGTTTAAGGCTACAAGGAAAGGGAAGCAGTAAGTGGTCACCGACTTCAACCTAAAGAAGGAAAGCTTTCGCGCCTATAAATAGGGTAGGGTTTTCTACAATGATTTTTGTGCACTTACATAGAGAGATACAAGCAGAACACAATCACGTAAGAGAGAGTTTTGTATTTGGGAGAGTTTTGATTGAAGATTTTGAGTGTTGTGGATACGAAGAACTGGATTGAATAACCTGATCTTTAGGATTAAGTTTTCTACTTTTGATTCAAGTTTATTTGTTTAGTTGATTATACAGTAGTAATCTTCTGTTTCTTAGCTTAGGCTATACTTCAAGTACGGGGAAACTTGAAAGAGGGGTTCATGAATAGTCAATGGTGATTGTTGATACTTATAGATTAAATATGTAGATATTCTAGAGTAGAAGATAAAGCTAACATATGACTTTGGTATACTTTATGTCAATGTTCTCTGGTTTTAATTTAATCTAGTTTTATATGGCTTATAGATGTGCCCTTGTAAGGATGAGAATGGGAACAATCCTATGCATTTCAAATCCATGATGCATTATTCTCTCCACATTATTGGCCGATGTCCCGTACCAAGCATGCTCAACTCTAGGGCTCCCTCTAGCTCTCGTTACGTTCTCTGAATTCTCTTGAATAAACTCAAACCACGTCTTTTCCATTGGATCGGTTCTCATACACTGATGGAAAATGCACGGTTTAAGGTTTTTCAAGAGAACTTGGAGAACGTAACAAGAGCTAGAGGAAATCCTAGAATTGAGCATGCTTGGTATGGGACATCAGCCAAGAATGTAGAAGCATTTTGCATCATGGCTTTGAAAGTCCTAGGATTGCACCTGGTTCTCATACTCACAAGGGCATATGATCTATAAACATATAAAACTTGATTAAACTGAAATTGGTGAACATTGAGTTAAATCTACTTAATTTAGATACTTGGCTACGCAGGACTTAGACACACTATCAATCATGGGTAAAATACTAGAAAGTGCTAGAAATGAACTTATGTAAGATTTAGATGTTTGCTATTAGGAAACTGATCACATATTAGTTTTTAAAAAAATCATTTCCCCCTCACTAAAAAAGGTCAACATTTCCAATTAATTTGAATGACATCATAGGATTGACAAGGTAAGGCCTAGCCCCCCTTGCTTGTACTTATTTCTATTGAGGATTTTTGTTTTAATAAAAAAATGCTAGACTTTCTGTCTAATGGTATAAATTATAAAAAAAACAAAAAATAAATAAATAAACAATAAAATTGAATGACCATCTATAGTTACTTTTTACCAATATTGGATTATAGTTAATAAGTAGAGTTAGTTAATAAATTTTCTTGTAACTTGTTGAAGGGGGGGTCAACCATATTTTAGTAAGAAACTCACTTTTTTTCTCTACACTTTATTATCCAACACATTATATGGATAATATAATTGTAGTATTTCTCTGAGAGTCAAATTAACCCTTAGGAAAATGAATGAATTTAACTTGGCAAATTTTAAATAGACTAGTGTCATACACTTAGACTTCAATTAAGCACAACATGTGGCATTTGACAACTTGCTCACAAATTTTTCCCAATTTCGCTAGCTCAATTAAGTCTTTTTTTCACACTAGATAGCTCAGAGAATATTGGATTTTAGAAAGACACAAGAGAATTGCTTAAGAAAGCTTTTATATTGTTCAAGACTTGGAAGATTTGCTTGATGGTTTTTACAAATGAATGTCATTTTATTTATACTATCCATCTGGGGGATAATAGATAAATAATAGTTTTCATACCATTCCCTACTTATTTACAATTAAGTCATCTTTCTAGAATATTCTACCGAACTAAAAGATTCCAAGAACCTTCCATGCACATACATGGAATTCTAAGGTCATCCAAGAAATTGTCCATACATTTCTAGAATATTCCACTAAGGACTAGTATTCTTCCAATATAAGCCTTCCACATGGACAATAATATGACACTTAGTTCCTAAGTGGCATGATGACATTGTAGGTCATCACACTCTCCCCCAACTTATATTGCGACGACCACAGAGCATTGTTGCTGCATGAACTCTCAAATTTGGTCTTTGAATTTCCACAAGTCTTCCTATCGTTCCCATGTGGCTTCTTTCGGTGATTGTCCCTTCAAGTGGATGAGGAACATGGTAGTGTCTTGTTGCCCTTTTTCCGCCTGGCTTGGTAGTCAATAAACGCATCAATTTCCAGATAATGCAAAGTAGTGATGGTATTGGTGCCTGACTTGACTAACTTTGGTTGGGGTCATCCTTTTCATCACAGTATGGTTTGCGCCCACTAGCATGAAAGAGGGGATGACCTTGAGATGAGGTGGTAACTCTAATGTATATGAGATGTTTCCCACCTTTGCAACGATCCTAACTAGTCCCTCATACTTTCGTACTAATTTTTGGTGCACGTCTCGCAGTTCCTCAAACTTCCTTGGGTTAAACATTAACAAAACTATATCCCTAATTTTATAATATGAGGGACGAATTAAAAGGGTGATATAAAATTAGAATAGGAAGGAATAATGAGTTACCTTACTCTTATAAAGCTATATGTGCTCTTTATACAAGAAGTCAACTATAGTTTATTTGTCTTTCATTATTTCCAAATATGTACCTCATAACCCTTTTGGGGTGGCAACGATTCCACTTTAGCTTGGTTTCTCGCGTTGACTTCTCCACTTTCCATGATTGAATTCCAAACAACGCCGTTGCATTATAGTATATGTGCAAAGAATATTCAAAGGGGCGAGAGTATGTTTGTTCTTAGTACCTTAAAATAAAATACAATAGTAATAAAGGTACTATTAAAAAAGTAAGTTTATAAGGACAATGAAGTAAGACAAGATAACAAAATAGATAATGAAGTAACTACCTTGAACATACCATAGATTATAATTCTAGCAAAGATCACAAATTGGCTAAGCAACATTCAAATAAGCACACAAAACTTAATGTAAGAACCAAAGTCCAAATTTCATGCAGCCACAAGAACAACAAAAACTTATAAGGTAGTACGTAAGAATATTATTGCAATTGAGAGTGTTGAGAGCATTGTGTTTGTTTAAGTGTGTGGACAGAATGGAAAGAGTCTTATTTTTTATAATAAAATATAGAGGACACATCAATAAGTACAAAATAGAGAAAAGGAAAGAAAATTATTCTACTCAATTAGACCCACATTCTTGGTATTTAATCAATGATATTATCACAACCATGCGAGTTCAAAAAGTACAGTTAATCAAATTTGATACTAAGTCAAAGTTTTCAAAAAATAAACAAGTAAGAGGAAACATCAATGCATAAATTTACCATAAATCAATTGGTATTAAAATAGTACAATATAATAAGAAAAATAGTCAATTGACAATTAGAGATTACCACCAGTGAATCTATCATAATAAATAGATCGAAGGAAAGAATCATGAATGATCTTCTAATTTTGAAGGAGCCATGTTAATACAGTTAAAGACTTCGGTCCAAAATAACATGATTTAGAGACTACCATATTTGAAGGTCACATATGTATATTTACTTACCATAACTAGCAAAAGTTTGCCAAGAATAATTAAATCAAGTTTTCCAAACTAACTAAAAGAAAGAAAAGTTAGAGAATAAAATAGAGTCAATCAAGGAGAGAATCATGTCAAAGTTTATCAAGGATAGGTAAATATTAGGGTGTATCAATCGATTAAGGGAACAATAATGGAAAGAAGCATGACACATGGAGATTTTCAGAATAGTCAATCAATTCATTAAGAATATAAATCAAATTCACATAATAAGACTTGCTACACTTGAGTCAAGAAACCACAACTCAATCAGTGTTTTTAAAGAAAAACTTAAGGGCGTACTAATACCGATTTACATGAAGGACAGATTACATTCAAACAAAAATAGGAACACACAAAGTAGAAAATGCACAAGCTTAGGAACTCAAAAACATAAGGAAATCATGCTAAAAAGAGATTTCATGATCATTATTTAATTTTATGTAGCGTAAGAATGCAATTATAACTACTATACTAAAAAATATAAGACGATTTAAGAAATTTGTCTAAAAGATAAGATAATCTAAAAAAATGAACCTGGATGGATCTGTTAAGATCCGACTTCAATAGCCCCCAAAAACCTTAAGGCTCGCTAGTCGGAGCGACGGAGAAATGATGCTCTTGTTGTAATTGTTGTCGATCTCATCCGAGGAAACATGATGGTTAGCTTGAATCGTAGAAGCCAAATGGCTCTTCACGATGGCTGTCTTGCCAGAATTTTTGGTTGAAACCAATGAGAAGAAGAGAAGAAGAAGAAGGATTGAGGTTGCATGGTGTGGCGCTTCGCAAGCCAACAGGGACGAGAAGAGAGTCAGAGGGAAAGAGAAAGGGGAGGAGAGGAGCAACTGGTTTGGATGGTGAAGTGGATTCTATCGACTGGTGGTTGGAGAAGTGCCGTGAGGAGAGACAAGAAGGAGAGGGGCTCACTTGGTGGTTGGTCCCGCGAGTGAGGGTGGAGCAGGTGTTTTGTCAGTAGTCTTCGCCGACGATACACGATGTTGGGAGAAGAGGAGCAGTGCCTGCCATTTTCAAAGAGAACGAGGAGAAAAAATGAAAATAGGGTTAGGGTGTTAAGATTATTTATATAGGAAAGTGGTAGGAGACTCAATCTTAGCCGTTGGATCAGGATGAGATGTGGGGTTGAGATTTAAAAGAATGGAACGGACGGTTGGGATTAAAGGTGAGATCTTTAGTTTGGGTTTGAATTAATTGGTTGAAAATGGGCTAGAATTGTGATAAAATTGAGTACAAAAAGCTAAAAATTAAATAGATTGAATAAAAGAGGCTACAATTTAAATGATTTGGAGGAAGATTTCATAAATTGTTATCCAATAAATGGTTATACTACACATATTAAATAATTTTCATATAAGATAAATACACTTAAATATTATAGATGTTAAATAGACAAGTTAATTAATAATTTCAAAATTAGAAATCGATAAATATAATAATAATAATAATAATAATAATAACAACAACAACAACAACAACAACAACAACAATAATAATAATAATAATAATAATAATGATAATAATAATAACAACAACAACAATGATAAAATAATAACATTTTTGTAAATTATGAATACTAAAGTATATGATTAATTAGATAAAAATTAAACATAATTTTAAACATATAATAAAGAAATAGGTTTTAAAATACATATTTAATCAAAAAGCAATTCGGAAAGGCTTATAGGTTGGTCAAAATTAGGTGTCAACAACTGTCCCTCTCTGCTCGATAATGAATGATGAATTGGTGGGAAGCCTGGTCAAAATTGGGTGTCAACAACTGTCCCTCTCTGCTCGATAATGAATGATGAATTGGTGGGCAAAGACTTTGACTAATTAGCCAATTTTGTCCGACCAACGGAATGATGTTAGTGGAATCAAATGAAATGATAAGTAATTGTGAAAAAAAAGAAGGTGTGGCCGAGACTTTGGCCTTAAATTGTCTACATATCTCTGGTATTACGAGAATGAGGTTGTGTGTTATTCTAGATTTTGGAACGGACTAAGCTTCTAAAAAATGAAATAATGGTACGAGATTCGTATCGAAGCAATAGTAGCTTGAGTAGATAAGATTAGATCTCAAGGAGGTATGAATAGTATAAGGAAGAGAAGAATGACTTAAGTTATGAGAGGAAAAGATCATACGAGTAGTGCGAAAGATGAAAAGGCTTTTATTGCAGTAGATATATAAGTACAAAAGTCTTCTATTTTTTGAAATTCAGAAATAGTAAGCGATTCCATAAGGGATTTCTAGGGATTTCTGAAGTAAGTTATTTATCTTATTATGTTATTATTAATCAAGGATTTCTTATATAGCTAGAACGACCCTCACAAATTGCGAATACTAATTTGTTAAGAATTAATCGGATTGAGGATATGGCGTCATCATTCGCTGGAATTGAAATATCTGCATTCCCACTAAAGCACTTAAGGGGGCATTTCCGCACTAAGATATAGAATGTTAAAAGCACGCATAGATGGACTAATGCTAAGGGTATCTGAAAGAAAAGTTGATCTCGTCTGCAATCTGTTAGTCTCTGCAAAGCTGGAGATTGTGATATGACTAAATAAAATGATTAGGACATATATAGCGATTAAATGGTAAAATAGTTTATTAACATGACGCAATTTTCCACTGAGATCATGAAAATTTGTCTTAAGACAATAAGGATGACGTCTTAGGGCCATGATACGCGAAAATTTAATCCTTAGGTCATGGAATAATTGTTGTAGGCCATGAAATTGATGCCTTTAGTCTATGACACCTTCGAAACATGATATGTAGAAATTAAATCCTTGGGTCATGAGATGATGTCTGCAGGCCATGGAAATGGTGTCTTTATACTATGACGCCTTTGAAATATGATAATAATAAATTTAATCATCAGGTCATGAAATGATGTCCGCAAACCATGAATTAAAGAATTTAGACTAAGGCACCTTTGGAACATTAAAATAATGATAAAAGAGTGTGTATCTATTTTTTTCGATGCAATTCGGCCAAATTGCGATATTTACAGCTTGATTCGATAGATATTTCTATAGATGTATTTTTTGGGGATCAATATGATTTCCGTAACTTGATTAAACCTTAGCCCAACGTTAATGTGATTCTCGGACTCAACATTATTCTTGGGCATATATATAGTTCTCAGCACAATATAATTCTCGAGCTTTATGTAGTTTTCGAGCACAATGTAATTTTATAACACAATGTATTTCTTTGGCACGATGCAATTCTCAGGGACATTGCAATTCTCGAGCACAATGCAATTCTCAAGCGTAATGCAATTTCTCAAGCACATGCAAATTCTCTGGTACAATGCAATTTTCAGGCATAACGCAAATCTAAGGCACAATGCAATATCTCGAGCACAATGCAAATTCTCAGACGTAATGCAATTCTCAGGCTCGTTGTAATTCTTGCACAGAATGCAAATTTCCAGACACAATACAATTTCTCGGGAACAATGCAATTCTCAGGCTCAATGCAATTTTGGAGCACACTGCAAATTTTTGGGCACAATGCAATTTTTTGGACACAATGCAATTCTCAGACTCAATGCAATTATCAGGCTTAATACAATTTCTCGGGCATAATACAATTCTCGGGAATATGCAAATTTTCGAGCACAATGATATTCTCGGGCACAATACATTTCTCAAAAACGATGTTATAGTTGAGAATATAAGGTGGATTAGACCATCATTTTATCGGAAGGACAAAGTGTCTCTTCCATGGTGATTGTCGGGCTCAATATAATAGTTGAGAGTGTAAAGTATCTTAGATCTTCATCTTATTGGAAGGACAGAGTGTCATTTCTTGGCGGTTGTCGGGCTCAAAATAACAGTTGAGGGTATAAAGTAGCTTAGACCTTCGTCTTATTGGAAGGACAGTATAGTGCACTTACATAGAGAGATGCAAGCAAAACACAATCACGTAAGAGAGAGTTTTGTAGTTGAGAGAGTTTTGATTGAAGATTTTGAGTGTTGTGGATATGAAGAACTAGATTGAATAACCTGATCTTTAGGATTAAGGTTTCTACTTTTGATTCAAGTTTATTTGTTTAGTTGATTATACAGTATTAATCTTCTGTTTCTTAGCTTAGGCTATACTTCAAGTTGGGGGAAACTTGAAGGAGGGGTTCATGAACGGTCAATGGTGATTGTTGATACTTAGGGATTAAATATCTAGATATTCTAGAGTAGAAGATAAAGTTAACATATGACTTTGGTATACTTTCTGTCAATGTTCTCTGGTTTTAATTTAATCTAGTTTTATATGGCTTATAGATGTGCCCTTGTAAGGATGAGAATGGGAACAATCTTATGCATTTCAAATCCATGACGCATTATTCTCTCCACATTATTGGACGATGTCCCGTACCAAGCATTCTCAACTCTAGGGCTCCCTCTAGCTCTCGTTACGTTCTCTGAATTCTCTTGAATAAACTCAAACCACGTCTTTTCCATTGGACCGATTCTCATACACTGATGGAAAATGCATAGTTTAAGGTTTTTCAAGAGAATTTGGAGAACGTAACAAAAGCTAGAGGAAACCCTAGAATTGAGCGTGCTTGGTATGGGACATCAACTAAGAATGTAGAATCATTTTGCGTCGTGGCTTTGAGAGTCCTAGGATTGCACTGGGTTCTCATACTCACAAGGGCATATGATCTATAAGCATATAAAACTAGATTAAATTAAAATTGGTGAACATTGAGTTAAATCTACTTAATTTAGCTACTTGGCTATGCAGGACTTAGAGGCACTATCAATCATGGGTAAAATACTAGAAAGTCCTAGAAATGAACTTATGTAAGATTTAGATGTTTGCTATTTGGAAACTGATCTCATATTATTTTAAAAAAACCACTTCCCCCCTCACTAAGAAAGGTCAATGTTTCCAATTAATTTGAATACCTATCTATTGTTACTTTTACCAATATTGGATTATAGTTAATAAATAGAGTTAGTTGATAAATTTTCTTGTAACTTGTTGGAGGGAGGTCAACCATATTTTAGTAAGAAACTCACTTTTTTTCTCTACACTTTATTATCCAACACATTATATGGATAATATAATTGTAGTATTTCTCTGAGAGTCAAATTAACCCTTAGGAAAATGAATCAATTTAACTTGGCAAATTTTAAATAGACTAGTGTCATACACGTAGATTTCAATTAAGCACAACATGTGGCAATTGACAACTTGCTCACAATTTTTTCCCAATTTCGCTAGCTCAATTAAGTCTTTTTTTCACACTAGATAGCTCAGAGAATATTGGATTTAAGAAAGACACAAGAGAATTGCTTAAGAAAGCTTTTATATTGTTCAAGACTTGGAAGATTTGCTTGATGGTTTTTACAAATGAATGTCATTTTATTTATACTATCCATCTAGGGGCTAATAGATAAATAATAGTTTTCATACCATTCCCTATTTATTTACAAATAAGTCATCTTTCTAGAATATTCTACCGAACTAAAAGATTCAAAGAACCTTCCGTGCACATCTATGGAATTCTAAGGTCATCCAAGAAATTCTCCATATATTTCTAGAATATTCCACTAAGGACTAGTATTCTTCCAATGTAAGCCTTCCACCTGGACAATAATATGACACTTAGTTCCTAAGTGGCATGATGACATGGTAGGTGATCACACTCTTCCCCAACTTATATTGCGATGACCACGGAGCATTGTTGATGCATGAACTCTCAAATTTGATCTTTGAATTTCCGCAAGTCTTCCTATCGTTACCATGTGGCTTCTTTCGGTGATTGTCCCTTCTAGTGGATGAGGAAGATGGTAGCGGCTTGTTGCCCTTTTTCCGCCTGGCTTGGTAGTCAATAAACGCCTTAATTTCCCGATAATGCAAGGTAGTGATGGTATTGGTGCCTGACTTGACTAACTTCAGTTGGGGTCATTATTTTCATTATAGTTTGAGCCCACTAGCATGAAAGAGGGGATGACCTTGATATTAGGTGGTAACTCTAACGTATATGAGATGTTTCCCACCTTTGCAACGATCCTAAACGGTCCCTCATACTTTCGTACTAATTTTTGGTGCACGCCTTGCAGTTCCTTAAACTTCCTTGGGTTAAACATTACCAAAACTATATCCCCAATTATAAAATACGAGGGATGACTAATTAAAAGGGTGATATAAAATTAGAATATGAAGGAATAACGAGTTTCCTTATTCTTATAAAGCTATATGTGCGCTTCATACAAGAAGTCAACTATAGTTTATCTGTTTTCCATTATTTCCAAAAGTGTACCTCATACCCCTTTTGGGGTGACAACGATTCCACTTTAGCTCGGTTTGTCGCGTTGACTTCTCCACTTGCCATGATTGAATTCCAAGCAATGTTGTTGCATTATAGTGTATGTGCAAAGAATATTCAAATGGGTGAGAGTATGTTTGTTTTAAGTACCTTAAAATAAAATACTAAAGTAATAAAGGTATTATTAAAAAAAGTAAGTTTATAAGGACAATGAAGTAAGACAAGATAACAAAATAGATAATGAAGTAACTATAAGATAGTTCAAGGTAGTTTATAAGGACACTCTCAAAATGCAATAATATTCTTTCGAACTATCTTATAACTTTAATCAATGATATTATCATAACCATACGAGTTTAAAAAGTACAGTTAATCAAATTTGATACTTAGTCAAAGTTTTCCAAAAATAAACAAGCAACAGGAAACATCAATGCATGGATTTTACCATAAATCAATTGGTATTAAAATAGTGCAATTTAATAGGAAAATAGTCAATTGACAATTAGAGATTTACCACCAGTGAATCTATCATAATAAATAGATCGAAGGAAGAATCATGAATGATCTTCTAATTTTGAAGGAGTCATGTTAATACGGTTAAAGACTTCAGTCTAAAATAACATGATTTAGAGATTGTCATATTTGAAGGTCACATATGTATATTTACTTACCATAACTAGCAAAAGTTTACCAAGAATAATAAAATCAAAGTTGTCCACACTAACTAAAAGAAAGAAAAGTTGGAGAATAAAATAGAGTCAATCAAGGAGAAAATCATATCAAAGTTTATCAAGGATAGGTAAATATTAAGGTGTATCAATCAATTAAGGGAACAAAAATAGAAAGAAGCATGAATCATGGAGATTTTCAGAATAGTCAATCAATTCATTACGAAAATAAATCAAATTCACATATTAAAAATTGCTACATTTGAATCAATAAACCACAACTCAATCAGTGTTCTTAAAGAAAAATGGAAGGGGGTACTAATACCCATTTACAAAAAGGGCAGATTATATTAAAAAAAAGAAAAGGAACACACAAAGTAGAAAATGCACAAGTTTAGGAACTCAAAATCATAAGGAAATGACGCTAAAAAGAGATTTCAAAATCATTATTGAATTTTATGCAGCGTAAGAATGTAATTATAACTACTATAATAAAAAATATAAGGCAATTTAAGAAATTTGTTTAAAAGATAAGATAATCTAAAAAAACGAACCTGGATGGATTTGTTAAGATCCAACTTCAATAGACACCAAAAACCTTAAGGCTTCATCGCGTCTCTCTAGTCGGAGAGATGGAGAAACAATGCTCTTGTTGTCATTGTTGTTGAACTCGTCGGGGAAGGATGATGGTTGGCTTGACTTGTCGAAGCCAAATGGCTCTTCATGGTGGCTGTCTTGCCGGAATTTTTGGTCGGAACCAATGAAAAGATGAGAAGAAGACGGATTGAGGTTGCATGGTGTGGCGCTTTGCAAGCCAACAGGGACGAGAAAAGAGTTAGAGGGAAAGGGAAAGGGGAGGAGAGGGGCAACTGGTTTTGATGGTGAAGTGGATGCTATCCACTGGTGGTTGGCGAAGCGCCGTGAGAAGAGACAACAAGGAGAGGGGCTCGCTTGGTGGTTGGCCCCGCGAGTGAGGGTGGAGTAGGTGTTCTATCAGTGGTCTTCGCCGACGATGGACGAAGTTGGGAGAAAAGCAGCGGCGCCTAGCATTTTCAAAGAGAACGAGGAGAAAAAATGAAAATAGAGTTAGGGTGTTAGGATATTTACATAGGAAATTGGTAGGAGACTCAATCTTAGCCGTTGGATCAAGATGAGATGTGGGGTTGAGATTTAAAAGAAGTGAACGGACGGTTGTGATTAAAGATGAGATCTTGAGATTGGGTTTGAATTAATTGGTTCAAAATGGACTAGAATTGTGATAAAATGGAGTAGAAAAGGCTAAAAATTAAATAGATTGAATAAAAGAGGCTACAATTTAAATGATTTGGAGTAATATTTAATAAATTGTTGTCCAATAAATGGTTATACTACACATATTAACTAATTTTCGTATAAGATAAATACACATAAATATTATAGACGTTAAATAGACAAGTTAATTAATTCTTTTAAATTTAGCAATCGATAAATATAATAATAATAATAACAATAATAATATTATTATTAATAATAATAATAATAATAATAATAATAACAATAACAACAACAACAACAACAACAATAATAATAACAACAACAACAACAATGATAAAATAATAACATTTTTGTAAATTTTGAACACCAAAGTATATGATTAATTAGATAAAAATTAAACATACATATATTAAAAAAATAGGTTTTAAAATACATATTTAATCAGAAAGCAATTCAGAAAGGCTTATAGGTTGGTCAAATTTGGGTGTCAACAACTGTCCCTCTTTGTTCATTAATGAATGATGAATTGGTGGGAAAAGACGTTGACTAAGTAGCCAATTTTGTCTGACCAACGGAAATATGTTAGTGGGATCAAATTAAACGATAAGTAATTGTGAAAAAAACCAGGTGTGGCCAAGACTTTGGCCTTAATTCGTCTACAAATCTCTGGTATTATATGAGAATGAGGTTGTGTGTTATTCTAGATTTAGGAACAGACTAAGCTTCTAAAAAATGAAATAATGGTATGAGATTCGAATAGAAGCAATAATAGCTTGAGTAGATAAGATTAGATCTCAAGGCGGTATGAATAGTGTAAGGAATATAAGAACGACTTAAGTTATGAGAGGAAAAGATCATATGAGTAGTGCGAAAGATGAGAGGGCCTTTATTGCAATAGATATATAAGTACGGAAGTCATATCTGAAAGAAAGGTTGATCTCGTCTGCAATCTATCAATCTCTGCAAACCTGGAGATTGTGATATGACTAAATAAAATGATTAGGACATATATTGTCACGTCCCGAGCCTACACCTCGAACGTGGCTAACACTCTAGAACCATTGTTGGCCCCAAGAGAACCCTTGGCCTGAATTAACTGTTAGCGGAAGACTTAACTAACAAGAAGCAGTCTCAAAAGAATACTCATACAATAACTCAAGGAAATATTAAACTAGCCAAAATGGCAACTCAAGTCTTAACATAAATAACTGAAAATGGAAAGATTAAAGAACTATAACTATCCGTCGATGAAGCCTCTAAAAACAATGAGTGATGTCAGGACAAGACCCCCGATCATCCTAAGAATTGAAATACTAAAACAATACGGAAAAAAGATCCTCCGAAAAGCAATGAGGCTCACCAACTGACTCTGAGTGCTCTACTGGATCAATGAGGCGCTGGATGTTGATCCTGGTTACATGTGTCTGCATCATAATACGATGCAGGCTAATTGGCATCATTACATTGAATGTATGAGCATGTGAGGGGAAACTAAGCACGACATAAGCCTTAAATGAATCTTGACAGAACACTTACCTTAGCTTTACTCAACTCATGGATACTCAACTCAAATGCCAAAAAAAACAATAGTAAAGGTGCAGTTTATATAAAGCATTTAAACAGTAATAACAACTCAATTTACTCATATAGTAAAGTAATATAATTCTGTGGGAGTTTCTCTAACCGACAACCATGATTATGAGCTAATATGATGATACATCGTCTCGCCTACGCTACCAGAACTGTCCTATAACTTGTCGGGATATAGAACGCCTCAACTAATTGGATCCACTAGTCTATGCTAAAATGCATTAAGGTGACATTTAAAAAATATGACCCTTTCTACCCACGATGACTACATGGTTATGAAGACTTGAGTTATTATGAACTCGTCCCCATATCAGTGCTCGATACTACTCCCAAAATATACTCAGCTCATATGTTTTAAAAACAAAACTCTTTCTGTGATTTGATGTTATTACTCAAAACTAGCTTAAAAGCTCTCTTGAAAATCGGTGTTTCCTTTCTTGTTTAAATGTGAAAACATTTTAAATCTTGGGAATACTTAGTTTCCACATAATCTTTTTAAGAAATGAACTTTACTCTTACTCTTTACTCAACTCAAGACTCAACCCTTAAAACAAAGTTAAAACACATGTAAAAGACTTTTGGAAGACTCTATGAACTTCTCTTGACTTGACTCTTAACTTTCCTTGAATTGAATTATAGATTCAAGGCTCATGATCTCATGTTTATGGATGCTTTCATGATGTTTATACATACCTTAGAGTGTAGAAATAAACTAGAAAACTTAGGTATGTTGCTAGGGAACTCAAACGGAAAGAAGTAGGAAAAGGTAGAGGACCTGACGTCCCTGGCTCTCTGAGTGGCGCTGGGCGCTAGAGGCAAAACATCAGAGTCTGGGTTGGGGCGCACTAGCTGGGACAGCACCCCAAGGTCCTAACTTCAGACTCTGTCTTGGGGCGCTCTGGTTGGCGCGATGCTCCACCCCTATTCCCAGATATTTGACGATATTTCTTGCTCATTTTTCAACTTTAAACCCTCTAAATTCAATTGGTTCTTTTCCCAAACACTTAGATTCGACTACATAACCAAAATATGTAAGAATCTACTCAAAATAACACCTAATATCATGAATCAAACTCAAGAAACTTCTCAACAACTTCAACAACAAGAACCCACAAAAACATAAATAAATTTCATCAAGAACTCATAATCTTTTCTTTCAAGAACACAATTACGCTAGGTTGAATCATGATTGGCGCGTGGGTGAACTAATCCAATGCTATGTGATATCTCATACCTCGTAGGGATCACCCCTTGACAAAATCCACAAGCAATTTTTTCAAGAACTTGGCGATTCCTTGCTTCTTCTTCTCTTTTATCCTCTTCTTTTCTCTTCTCTCAAAACCCTAACTCAAATTCAATAGCGTAAACTGAATCCCATCAGTTGAGACCCCAACTTAATTACCAAAAATGAATTTAATTAATTGGGTGGTGAAAAGACCATAATACCCTTCTAAAAATCCGGTTTTGACTTTCCTAATCTAGACAATATAATCGAAATCATCATGTGCGATAGATAGAGATGAATTCTTGATTTAAACTTAATTTTATAGGTCTAATCTTTGAGTGTTGAATTCACTATAGTTTTAAACTTATGAATTTAAATATATTATTTGTTTCTATTTTAGTGACTAATTACATACAATATTCTCAAAAGTTGGACGTACTGGTTTCTAGAAAAATACTTCCGAATTTATTCTCATGTTCTCTTATAGGGAACGTTTGGTTGAAAATTTCGAGATAAGTTATTTCGAGATAAATTATTTCACTATGTATATGTGATAATTTATCACATCACTAATATATAAATAATCTCACGAGTGCCTATGTAGTTCCAACTAAACACAAGATAAAATAGTCCTACATTTTATTACTAAGATAATTGTACCTAATTATACCTTACGCTAAAAGAGGCCTAAGTCTTAAAATGCTCAGGTCAACTCCTCCCCCAAAGAATTACTATTATAGTATTATAAGAAAATTTAGCAAAAATAATCATCAAAGAAAACCAATGAAAGTAGTTAGAGAGATTGTACTACCTACCCCCTTTCTTGGAAAGAAGACTTTGGTTACATAAGTGGAAATATTTTGTAATATTATATATATAAGCCTCAATTATTTTCCCAATAGAATGTTGAAACCACATTGAATTGTGTTGAAAGTATAATTAAGATGGAGGAGATTATAATTAAGAAGGAGGCATGTTCTCCTGAAGAAGACCAAAAATTGAAAGATTATGTTATGAGATTTGGCATTTGGAATTGGAATCTCACGGCCCAAATTTGCAGGTTTAGCTTATATCACTAATACAAATCTTGTTTTACTTTTTTAACGTTAAGTAATTTGTTGTGCTTAATTAATTTGTGTATCTGATCGATCATGGTTCAGGTCTTTCAAAACCTGGGAAGAGTTGTAGACTTCGATGGATGAATTATCTCTGCCCTGATGTGAAGAGAGGACCTTTTACCATGGAAGAAAGAGAAACAGTCATCAAAATGTATCAGCAACTTGGAAATAGGTGAGAACTTATATTAAAAACGATCTTAAGTTTATTTAATAAATTAGGCGTATAACGTACATATCTAACAGAATATGTAAATCCAGATGGGCAGCTATTGCTGGAAAATTGCCAGGAAGAACAGATAACGAAGTTAAAAACTTCTTTCACACACATCTAAAGAAACATCTTGGACAGAAAAATATTATTGATGCCCCCGGTGAAGTCTAGGAGGGTAAGAAAACTGAAGAAAAAGGCAAACCCGAATTATTTGTCGATATTTCTAAAACATGGAGTAACATGAACACTAGTTTGATGATATCACCAATGGGTGGTTCTTCTTCACAATCGACCAGTAGCATTATTACATTTGATCAAAATGAAAAGATTGATGAACCAAATCCGATGATTGATATGGGAAAGACGGTTATCTTGGAGAGCGATCCAGCTGCAACGAGTACTCATCATCATCAATCATCGTCACATAGTAGTATTGATTCCTTCGATCAATTTGTTGACACAACTTCATTTTGGCTTCATCTACTTAATGATGCCAATCGTATTATTTTATGAAGAAGAATATTATACTATCGAGCAGTAGCATTATTACATTTGATCAAAATGAAAAGATTGATACACCAAATTCGATGATTGACATGGAAAAGACGGTTATCTTGGAGAGCAATCCAGCTGCAACGACTCATCAACATCAATTAATCGTCTTCAGATAGTAATCTGAGTAGTATTGATTCCTTCGATCAATTTGTTGACACAACTTCATTTTGGCTTTATCTACTTAATGATGCCAATCATATTATTTTATGAAATCATAAAAGAAGAAGATTATACTATTAGATAATTATGGTCTAATCTTCAGTTACATGATGAGATGGATGTTTAATTTAATTAATGAAATGCGATTATGCTACAGTGTATGAATTGGCTTTCATAGCTACGAGTTAATATATCAATGATGACAAGGACTTTAGTATGAGTTGTATGTGTATATTATATGATCTATCTATTCATATGATCGATCACGACGAATTATGAGCTATATAATACTCTTTCTGTTTTAATTTATGTGGCATAGTTCAGATTTCAAGAGTCAAACAGTTTTAGTTTGACGGTAAATTTAGACATGAAATCTTCAAAATTTTTGAAATAAAATTTATATATTTAAAAATATTTAAAAGATATATGAAAATTACAATGAAAAATAGACTTATTTAAATGTTAAAAGCTGATATAAATTAGAATGGAGGAATTATGTGTATTGAGTATCTATTCACTAGTTAGATGGTATAGATCATCACTTTACTACTTCTTCCTTTTCATTTTATGTGTCTGAATTTAATTGTACGAAGTACGAAAGAACTTTTGAAAGTAAGGATTTTCATTAAATTTTGTATACTTAAACTCTAGAGGTGTGTAAATTGTAATGTACCATAATGATCTTAAACATGATATGTTTGTAATTAAAAAATTAGTAAAGACAAATAATAGTACTCTTCTTATTTCAATTTGTTTGTCTTATTTTATTTTTTTAGTCTGTTTGATAAATATATTTTTTTCTTTTTTTGACAACTCTTTAATTCTGACTTTTCTCATGATATGTTTAAAACTACAAAATTAAAAGACCTTTCTTAATTCTTTTTAGTTTTCCATCTGGTATTCGATACTTGTATTGGGCCCGACTAGTTAAATCCCTTTTTCCCACTCTCCATCGCAACCCTTGATGATGATTAAAGGGCATTTTGATTATATTCTACAAATCTTTAGTTTTAGACCACAAAATTTAAAGACTTTTTTACCATCTTAAACTTCGTATCAAATTAAAATTAGACAAATAAATTGAAATAATGGGAGAAATATTTTTTTAAACAAAATAAAGTAAGGCATATAAATTAAAAAAAAATTAAATATTTTTGGGCATGGATATATATACTAGTTTTTTGACATGTGTGTTGCACATGATTACCAATTCAAAAAATATACTCCCTCTGTCCCAATTTATGTGACTTCCTTTCCTTTTTAGTCAGTCCAAAAAAGAATGACACATTTCTATATTAAGTAACAATTTTAACCATAAATGTCTATTTTACCCTTAATGAAATGATTTACAACCACACAAATTTCTATCATTCATTTTTGGACCACAAGTTTTTAAAAGTCTTCCTTTTCTTTCTTAAACTCTGTGCCGAGTCAAACTACCTCACATAAAATGGGACGGAGGGAGTATATATTTTATAGTAAATAATATTGCTTATTTAAGTGAAGATTTGAATAATAAGCTTAGCGAAAAATAATATTGCATATTGTTTTGTAATGTTCAATGTGGATCCTCATAAATATCTCTTATTCACGCAAACCTATGAAGATGGTCAATGAAATAGTTTATTAGTTAAATGCAACAATGTATATATTTATTTCAATTTGATGAGGTTCAATAATGTAATTAGTCTTATCTCACTAATATTACCTTATAGACAATATTTGTTTTGTATTTTTCTTGTCATCTAACCAGATGTGCTTTGCATGTGTATTCTACGTTAAATTGTTTAGATGTCATATGAGCATGTGAAGAGAACAACTACATTTTATATATTCACATATTTTCACATTTGTTGTGAGTTTTTTATTTAAAAAAAAAACTCGGAACATTTTAAAATAATATGTTTTGTAGTTAGAAGATCTTGTTAACTTGATAATACATTTGTGACATATATAATACTTTAATTTAAACACAAATACCTATCCAAATATAAATATATATTTACATTAATGAAAATGTTTATCTCATAAAATTTTCGATTAAATAAATAATAAATATTAAACTAATATTAAGAAATAGTAACTAAGTAAAACAAAATGGCAATGTTTATCTAGTAATAACTATTCTGAAGCAAACATCCTCAGAGTCTAAATCACATAAGTAGCATTGATAAATAAAGTCATTCTTTTGTCTTGAGCATCAAAAACAAATTGTGCCAATTCTCTAAATTTTGGAAAAGATATTCAGATGCATACATCTACATGAGAAGAGGAATTGTTAACAAAAAAACAAATGAATTTAGACTACATCATGTTAACTTCATATATTGGAACATTACA